>NW_018405829.1:822448-1014664 GCF_002113885.1 Mizuhopecten yessoensis
TGAGGAAAATGGTGAAAATATATGATTTTTAAAGAAAATTCTCAGGGTGGGGGGGGTTTCCTGAAGCCCAAAAAAACCCTCTGGATCCGCCACTGCAATGGGTGTTTCAAAGACCAGGGTAGCTCCAAAGAATAGTTTTAACAGTCTGATCAGACAAACATAAAACATACTGTATAACATGAAATCTTCGTTGTGTATAAATATTCCTGGCTTTCATGGTTTTTATTGAACCACAACAATAAATACAACGAATTTGAATGACATAACGTATGCACTGATTGTTAATAGAGGACATCAACGAACGTTTGTACCACGAAACAATCTAAATGACTTCAAACCACAAAGGAAAGCACCCACGAACATTTCGTGTTATACAGTATAACTATTTACTGTATCTTCTTCAATCCTCTATATTATTGGCCTTGACAGTTACACATTTCTTTTGATAGAAAGGGGGTATGATATCAGGAATTTTTAAGAGCATAACCTTCCAGGTATTTCAATTTTGTAACAGATCAATAAGATATGTACATAGCAAACAACTGTATTAGTAATGCTACTGATGCCAAACACAATACAAAATCTGCAATGTCAAATCAGACCTGAAATTACAGACTTGAAAATCGGCACTTCAAAACATCAAATCCATGGTTTGACAGTTTGTATTCAAATAATTTAATATACATGGACCTTTTAAGTCCCAAAAATAATACAAGCACTTTTCCAGACCCCTTCTAAATCATACAACTTCTTATTTTCAATGCTGTGCAAATCGTGTTATATTGACTAGCATATTATACAAAATTTAGTTTCATGTAGTTACATGTACAAATGTAGCTACATATACTTGAAACAAACCGGTCACTATTGCAACCATCACATACACCCATGGTACATGTATACTATATTCAGGTCTCCAACGTTAACCATCATATACCCCATGGTACATGTATACTATATTCAGGTCTCCAACCATCACATACACCCATGGTCCATGTTTACTATATTCAGGTCTCCAACCATCACATACCCCCATAGTACATGTATACTATATTCAAGTCTCCAACCATCACATACCCCCATGGTACATGTATCCTATATTCAGGTCTCCAACCATCACATACCCCAATGGTACATGTATACTATATTCAGGTCTCCAACAATCACATACCCCCATGGTACATGTATACTGTATTCAGGTCTCCAACCATCACATACCCCCATGGTCCATGTATACTATATTCAGGTCTCCAACAATCACATACCCCCATGGTACATGTATACTGTATTCAGGTCTCCAACCATCACATACCCCCATAGTACATGTATACTATCTTCAGGACTCCAACCATCACATACACCCATGGTCCATGTTTACTATATTCAGGTCTCCAACCATCACATACACCCATGGTCCATGTTTACTATATTCAGGTCTCCAACCATCACATACACCCATGGTACATGTATACTATATTCAGGTCTACAACCATCACATACCCCCATGGTACATGTATCCTATATTCAGGTCTCCAACCATCACATACCCCCAAGGTACATGTATACTATATTCAGGTCTCCAACGTTAACCATCATATACCCCATGGTACATGTATACTATATTCATGTCTCCAACCATCAAATACACCCATGGTCCATGTATACTATATTCAGGGCTCCAACCATCACATACACCCATGGTCCATGTTTACTATATTCAGGTCTCCAACCATCACATACACCTATGGTCCATGTATACTATATTCAGGTCTCCAACGATCACATACCCCCATGGTACATGTATACTATATTCGGGTCTCCAACCATCACATACCCCCATAGTACATGTATACTATATTGACTAGCATATTATACAAAATTTAGTTTCATGTAGTTACATGTACAAATGTAGCTACATATACTTGAAACAAACCGGTCACTATTGCAACCATCACATACACCCATTGTACATGTATACTATATTCAGGTCTCCAACGTTAACCATCATATACCCCATGGTACATGTATACTATATTCAGGTCACCAACCATCACATACCCCCATGGTACATGTATCCTATATTCAGGTCTCCAACCATCACATACCCCCATCGTACATGTATACTATATTCAGGTCTCCAACAATCTCATACCCCCATGGTACATGTATACTATATTCAGGACTCCAACCATCACATACCCCCATGGTACATGTATCCTATATTCAGGTCTCCAACCATCACATACCCCCATAGTACATGTATACTATATTGACTAGCATATTATACAAAATTTAGTTTCATGTAGTTACATGTACAAATGTAGCTACATATACTTGAAACAAACCGGTCACTATTGCAACCATCACATACACCCATGGTACATGTATACTATGTTCAGGTCTCCAACGTTAACCATCATATACCCCATGGTACATGTATACTATATTCATGTCTCCAACCATCAAATACACCCATGGTCCATGTATACTATATTCAGGTCTCCAACCATCTCATACACCCATGGTCCATGTATACTATATTCAGGGCTCCAACCATCACATACACTCATGGCCCATGTATACTATATTCAGGTCTCCAACCATCAGATACCCCCATAGTACATGTATACTATATTCAAGTCTCCAACCATCACATACCCCCATGGTACATATATACTATATTCAGGTCTCCAACCATCACATCCCCCCATGGTCCATGTATACTATATTCAGGTCTCCAACAATCACATACCCCCATGGTACATGTATACTGTATTCAGGTCTCCAACCATCACATACCCCCATGGAACATGTATACTATATTCAGGTCTCCAACCATCAGATACCCCCATAGTACATGTATACTATATTCAGGACTCCAACCATCACATACCCCCATGGTACATGTATCCTATATTCAGGTCTCCAACCATCACATACCCGCATAGTACATGTATACTATATTCAGGGCTCCAACCATCACATACCCCCATAGTACATGTATACTATATTCAGGACTCCAACCATCACATACCCCCATGGTACATGTATCCTATATTCAGGTCTCCAACCATCACATACCCCCAAGGTACATGTATACTATATTCAGGTCTCCAACGTTAACCATCATATACCCCATGCTACATGTATACTATATTCAGGTCTCCAACCATCAGATACCCCCATAGTACATGTATACTATATTCAAGTCTCCAACCATCACATACCCCCATGGTACATGTATACTATGTTCAAGACTACTGAACCCAAATATTCCTCACATTTGAGAGTAACAAACATACAACTGACTGCAATAAATAAACACAATAACAAAACAATGATATATAAGAGGTGTCCTGTTGTCTACAATATGGGACGACAGTACACCACTAAACACTAGTACCTCAGTTACTCATAAATACAATCCAGTTTCTTTCCCACCTTGCCAGAAGCATTGTAAGTTTATGTTGGGTCAATTCTGTGTTTGCTATATCTTTACCTTGAAAAATAAACAGGCTGCATGGTCCTGCTCATTTATGTGCACCTACCAGTTCGTAATATTTTAGGGGCAAGAACTGAAACACCTGCAAATGCTAATGCAGGCTTTGAAAGTTTTTGCCAAAGCTCGTCAGAAAATGACACCAAATTACTGTATACCGTCGCTATGTCATAAACAAATTACTCCGGTACAACTGGTCCAACAATTGGTCTGTACTGAAACATTTACAGATTTCATAATTAATAACAATGAAATATTAACATTTTAATCCTCCAGAAAACAATCAGTTTTCCTCTTCATGAAGTCAATGGATTGCATTTTTAAAATTGCCCCATGAAGTATTTTACACTGTATGATAGCTATAGCTTTACCATGGTATAACACCAATTCTGAATAATTGATGTTTGAGAGTATGCATACAATTTAACTGCATTTTACCTGTATATGATAATTAACACGATTGAGATAATGACACGTGTTACCTCCATGTAACCAGAAAGCTGATCCTGACAACATCTCATACACAAATAATTACAGTAAAACATTTTTCAATGAATCTTTTCATGAAACTACCTTGCTGTACACAAGATTATTTCACACTTTACACTATTGGGGACATAGATCTGTAGCTTTAATGCACGACATTGTCACATCCACCATCGATTTGTCCAATCCAGTTAATTCTGGTGTTAAGTTTGGTTTGGTTTGATGTCTTCTATCCATTTCATTGATACCGTATTTCATGGTTTGGCCAGTACACATGAAATTGATGCTAGTCAATTTTAACCCAGTTTGTTCTACAACATCTTGAAATTCTCCCGTTATACAGTGATGGCTTTACAACTTAAATAGACAACTGTATAGAAATATTCAAAGACTGGTGATCAACATTTAATATTCATACCTCTGAATTCCAGCATGTTTATGCTTCAATCTGAATACCCCTAGTAATTATGAAATCATGGTGGTCAGGTGACGCAGTGGATAAGCACACTTGCCTTTCACAAAGGTGGCCGGGGTTTGATTCCATGATCGAGCGGGAAAAGGTATGGGGTCGCCTGCTCGACCACTTTGGTACTCTCCTGGTACTTCAGTTTCCTCCCACATTAAGACGCCTGCGCCCAAACATCCGGGCCAACATAAGGATTAATATACATTGAAATAACTTGTTTCATAATTGTTGTAAAAAAATACTTCGTGATAACGAGGTTCGACTGTAGTTAATATTTACCTAATTATGAATTTAAAATTTTGCCCGATTGTTTCATCCATATAACAATGTTTGATACAATAGGGCCTAGAGATATTATTATGATAGTATAGTTGTTCAATCAGAATTTGGTTTGTGTTTCTTTTGAACCTTTTGAATCTACATACATGTAGATATATTTTAGACACCTTTACAAATTGACTCAAAAAAATACTCATTGATTCTGTAATGTTGACAGATTTGTTGCTTCCACAGTGTATCCTGTGTAAACGAGACCCTGGATAGTTCAGAAACTTCTACAAACAATCAGTTAAAATTAGATTACATAAACTTATAAATCTCTCTATTCAAAAAATGTGTTCTGTCAAACAAAATGTATCATTTTGAAGTTCATCTTAAGCACATGTGTACTATAGTTGGTGGACCAACATCATATGTGTCCTAATCCAAACACTCACACATACACACACAGCCAGTTGTATAAAGACACTTTAGAAGGCAGCTAGCTTTGAGGTCATCCTCAAGCTTGGAGGTCAATATCTACCAAAATCATGAAAATGTCCTCCTAAACCTCCTGGTAAGTGGATGGAGTTGTGAAATCAAAAATATTTTAATCCTCTATATTAAACACTCCAACATACAGATAAATAAATAGAATTCATTATTGTTTCCTTATAAATATGTTTTCAAAGGAAATATTACAATTTTGAGTGTTTGAGATATTTTGATTCCTAATTAAATCCAAACTATTGGCCCCACGCGTGACGCCATTGAACCTGGTCAGAGTCACATACACGTAGGTAAAATACTCATACACATACATCTAAGGTATACACTTGACAAATTAGCTGTGGCATCAGCTTCACAGAGACTAGCATCTATAAGAATCCAATCTCAACACGGCAAGGTCAGCACCATAGTATCCAGCCAGACTACATACAGGGCAAGGTCATAGGTGATCTGTAAAACGAGGCGACAGGCGAGAAGCCTTCCAACCGACCAGCGAGATAGTGGATAAGCACCAGATTCTTAGACCATCAATGGTCAGTTTTCACAATAGCAATAACATCAATATTCCACTTTGAGATAATCTCATGGATTGGACAATGTCCAGCTGTACTCAACCACACTGGCTGTTTCTCTTCCAATGTTTGCCTGTTAAAGGTCTGTTTAGGCTGTGACCAAGCATCATACCCATGACCAACATTCATATTGAATGACCTGGACACTGACAGAATAACTTGACTGATCCCGATTCCTCAAGAAGTGAAAACCATAACTTGACCTGTTCTCAGATCTGTAAACCGTCATATGACTACTGGTCATTATAACAATGTACCATGGTCAGTATAATTTGACCAACACTAACTTCTGTAGGACACAATCTGCTATGAACTCTGTATGACTTTGATGAAGTTTTTGTAATTTTCCACAGACTGTTGGTTGTGACGATTAGTCTCCATCAGCTCTTCACGTTTCTGTCGTTGTTGCTAGAAAAAAGAGCACAATATCATGAAACCAGTAAGGGAATGGGTATTGGGAAAAACAAAAGTTGTGGGGACTCCATCCTAAGCCTACCTTTATTCGTCTAAACTAGTTCAGAAAATGAAAATGCTTCAGCCCATCAAAAATGATGGCGGCCATTTTGGATATTTTGGATTTTTTAAAAGTTAACATCCTTAAGCCCTTACTATGGTTGTGTTAAAGACCGTAAATTCTGATTAGATTTTTCATTTTGAAACATATACTATATAAACTGTTATATTTTCCTCTGAAACATTCGACTCCACAGACTTTCTACACTGGCTTTTCATCTTGAAGTCTGCACATACCAACTACATAACCATCCTAGATAGTGCACAAAATGCCCCAAAACATGAATGATCAACTTGCGAAAAACAGAATTCACAAAGCAACATTTGCTATTAACCTTTGTACATTCAAATAAGTCACTCAAAATAAGCAAGACCATCTAACAAACCATTTTTAACATATCAAATGTCATCTCTGGCCCCATGTCAACCCTGACCTCCTAACACCTTATTCTCACCACTTACCATTAAGGCCTCGCCAAGCTGCTTTGTTTTTGACTCCAGCAAGACCACCTCATTGTTCAACTCCATACTCTTCTTATGTAACTTTTTCCTCTCCTCTTCCTTGGCTGCAAAAACAATCAGAAGAAAAGAGGTTAGCGCTAATTCACGTATTCTATAGTACAGGAGATGATAGCCAAGCCAATATTCACAAAGTACTTTCCGGTAAACATACTCTAAATTTAAATATTTCCCAAGGATTTTCACTTGCAGTAATTAGTTCTCAGATTGATACCAACACATTATGAGTCGTGAATTTTATACATGGGTACAATAACCTAAACAGTGAGTAATTATCACAGGGTGTCGGTGTTCTCCCCAGGCTGTTTTAAGCGTAACGGTATCGTTACGCATGAATTTTGAGCCGTTACGCATGCATTTGACCGTTACGCATGCATTTGACCGTTACACATTAAGTTTTCACAAACCTCTTCTCCCCTTTCCGATCAGACTCGCACTCATTAGACTAGCTTTTGTACGATCGACACCGTGTGAATTTTTTATAAACATCGTTTTATTGATAAGATTACACAAGTGATGTAACTTAATGATTCCTGTCCCAATGCACTGTGGTTTTTCCTATATGGCAAACCTCCTCTTAACTTCTGTTTGAATACGACTGAAGCACAGTAGGGTCAGGACACTTCTGTTGACCAGGTAGCACAGCCAGTTACAGTGACAGTATAACAATCTGAAGTTCTGGGGTTTAGAATCCCGGTTTAGCCCCGCAATTCTTTTGCACTCGAAACATTGTTGATTATATTTTGTTGATTCATCTTTATCATACATGTATCTAGTAAAAGTCCCACAAGGTTTGATTTTCTTTTCTGAAATGATTTATCAAAGCTATTGTCATCTCAGAAAATTTGCGCCGTCCATTGTACCATCTTTATAAGTTCTTTGTCAGTTTGACCCTTTCTATTATTATCTCTTATCTGTTTGATTGAGCCGTGAATGCACCTTGAGGTAACTTTTGATCTAAATCTAATACTGCTGTGCATAAAAAACAACCTTTAAAGTGAGTGTGTCGTTTCACATATTTACTAGTACAGTACTTATTGTGAAAGAAATAGAACCGATCATTGCAATATGAGAAAGAAATATTAAGCTCTCCCTCCAGCCATCTTGTCTTTATGATCACTTTCAAAATAAAACGCACACAAGTACAGACCAAGGGGAACCTAGTACATATTTGAGAAGCATCCCTCCAGCGGTAATCCTGAGAAATAGTGATAACAAACCTTCAATGTCAAATTCAAAGATGGCTGCCTGTCGGTCATTTTGTTTATCCCATCAGTCTCAAAAGTAAACATGCACAATAAAGGACAATGGATCGGAGAACCTACATAACCAATTTGAGAAAGATTAATCCAGGATTCCCGAGAAATAGCACTAACAAACATTAACTGTCATATTCAAAGTAGGCAACCTGTCGGCCATTTTGTTTATCTAATCAGTCTCAAAAGTTAACATGCACAGCTAGAGATTATGGGGCACCTTCATATATACCAATTTGAGAAACATCCTATAAGTTAATCCTAAGAAATAGCGATAACAAACCATCACTGTCACAATCAAAGATGGCTGCCTGTCAGCTGATTTATCCAATCAGTCTCAAAAGTGAACATGTACAACTACGGACCAAAGGAAACCAACATATTAAATTTGAGAAAGATTGCTAAGGACCTTCCGGAGAAATAGCGATAAATAGCATTCACTGTCAAAATCCAAGATGGCTGCCTGTCGGCCATTTTGTTTATCCGATTAGTCTCAAAATTAAAAATGCACAACTAGAGACCAAGGGAAACCTTCACATCAAAGTTGGAAAAGATCCCTTTAGGACTTTCTGAGAGAGAAAATAGCGATAACAAGACTTGTTTAAAGACGGACGGCGGACGGACGACTGACCACAGACGAAGGGCAATTTGAATAGCCCACCATCATCTGATGGTGTGCTAAAAACAGCTTCCAACACTTCATTACAGTTTTTGGCAGTGGTACAGGTATGTAATAGATGAATGGCAGTGGTACAGGTATGTAATAGATGAATATCAGGAAGGAATGTAACTCCAGTACAAATTAAATGCGTTTTTACACAAAGGGAGGTAACTCAAGTGTATGGTCAGGGATACAACGGTGTGACTTACCAGCTTTGTTTGCAATAAAGGAATGTACAATAGCCAGGGTTTCTGATGTCCAGGCACTTGACCTTCCAGAAGCCTACAACAAATAAAACAGAGATATCTAACTGGACACTTCTCTATCACCTAGGACAATCAAACATTAACAATTTATGCACTACTACTTTTGCTTTATATACTGCAAACATATTTGTATTACTGCTCAACTCTATAAGATCCAAAATCAAATGGTAAATAAAGTCTATTTGTTGAATAAACCAGAGATGGTGTCAAAGCCACCCAATATGCGAATGTTTAAAAATTCCACCAAGCTATGTATATTTGAGAGTTATACTTCAAGGCATTTAGTAGGAATATCCCTAGCATATGTAAAAGCAATTCGTTATCTAGTTGTTACTTTATCTCGTGGTATGGGGGATAATCCCAAATTAAAATGCCAGTGCACAACTACAAAAGATACCGATCATTCATGCAAAGTTTCAATGAAATCCACCTGTTAGTTAAGGAGGAGTTGCACGGACAAGTATTTCGCACAAAGGGGCATAACTCCATCAAAAAGGGTAGAAATCCCAAATTAAAATGCTGGTGCACAACTACATAAAATACCAATCATTCATGCCAAGTTTCACTGAAATCCACTTGTTAGTTGAGGAGGAGTTGCACGGACCAGTTACTCGGACAACAGACAGACAGACATCCAGACAGGTTGATTCCAGTATACCCCCCCCTAACTTCGTTGCAGGGGGTTTATAACCAACAGTCAGAGCTTGAACAATACTGAGGAAATCTTAAGGGAAAACAGATTGATGGTCACAGCCTATCAGCAAACTTGGGAAAGCTTAGTGAACTCCTGTCAAGCTTACCTGACACTTGGGACAGCTCCAGCGCCCATCAGGGACACAGGGGAGAGGTGGGTCAAGGCACTGAAGATGATACACCTTACTACAGGTATCACACAGCAAGAGCTGGCCCGAGTGACCACACACTGCACACAAGTCTTCATGTACGTCCTGGAATAGACAATACACAATCCTTTACTCTACATAACGGGAGCTAGCCTTAGAGACCACACAATCACATAGGACACCATGTACGTCCTCGAGTACACAACACACACAAACCTTTACTCTACATAACAGGAGCTAACCTTAGAGACCACACAATCACAAAGGGCATCATGTATGTCCTGGTGTACACAACACACACAATTCGTTACTATACATAACGGGAGCTAGCCTTAGAACCTACACAATCACATAGGTCATCATGTACGTCCTCGAGTACAAAACACACACAATCCTTTACTCTACATAACCGGAGCTAGCCTTAGAGACCACACAAACACAAAGGTCATCATGTATGTCCTGGTGTACACAACATACACAATCCTTAACTCTACATAACGGGAGCTAGCCTTAGAACCTACACAATCACATAGGTCATCATGTACGTCCTCGAGTACACAACACACACAAACCTTTACTCTACATAACAGGAGCTAGCCTTCGAGACCACACAATCACATAGGTCATCATGTGGTATCACACAGCAAGAGCTGGCCCGAGTGACCACACACTGCACACAAGTCTTCATGTACGTCCTGGAACAGACAATACACAATCCTTTACTCTACATAACAGGATCTAGCCTTAGAGACCACACAATCACATAGGTTCATCATGTATGTCCTGGTGTACACAACATACACAATCCTTAACTCTACATAACGGGAGCTAGCCTTAGAACCTACACAATCACATAGGTCATCATGTACGTCCTCGAGTACAAAACACACACAATCCTTTACTCTATATAACGGGAGCTAGCCTGAGAGACCACACAATCACAAAGGTCATCATTTATGTCCTCCAGTACACAACATACACAATCCTTAACTCTACATAACTGGAGCTAGCCTTAGAGACCACACAAACACAAAGGTCATCATGTATGTCCTCGAGTAGACAACACACACAATCCTTTACTCTACATAACAGGAGCTAGCCTTAGAGACCACACAATCACAAAGGTCATCATGTATGTCCTGGTGTACACAACACACACAATCCTTTACTCTACATAACGGGAGCTAGCCTTAGAGACCACACAATCACAAAGGTCATCATGTATGTCCTCCAGTACACAACATACACAATCCTTTACTCTACATAACAGGAGCTAGCCTTAGAGACCACACAATCACAAAGGTCATCATGTACGTCCTGGTGTACACAACACACACAATCCTTTACTCTACATAACGGGAGCTAGCCTTAGAGACCACACAATCACAAAGGTCATCATGTACGTCCTCGAGTACACAACACACACAATCCTTTACTCTACATAACGGGAGCTAGCCTTAGAGACCACACAATCACAAAGGTCATCATGTACGTCCTCGAGTACACAACACACACAATCCTTTACTCTACATAACGGGAGCTAGCCTTAGAGACCACACAATCACAAAGGTCATCATGTACGTCCTCGAGTACACAACACACACAATCCTTTACTCTACATAACGGGAGCTAGCCTTAGAGACCACACAATCACAAAGGTCATCATGTACGTCCTCGAGTACACAACACACACAATCCTTTACTCTACATAACGGGAGCTAGCCTTAGAGACCACACAATCACAAAGGTCATCATGTACGTCCTCGAGTACACAACACACACAATCCTTTACTCTACATAACGGGAGCTAGCCTTAGAGACCACACAATCACAAAGGTCATCATGTACGTCCTCGAGTACACAACACACACAATCCTTTACTCTACATAACGGGAGCTAGCCTTAGAGACCACACAATCACAAAGGTCATCATGTACGTCCTCGAGTACACAACACACACAATCCTTTACTCTACATAACGGGAGCTAGCCTTAGAGACCACACAATCACAAAGGTCATCATGTACGTCCTCGAGTACACAACACACACAATCCTTTACTCTACATAACGGGAGCTAGCCTTAGAGACCACACAATCACAAAGGTCATCATGTACGTCCTGGTGTACACAACACACACAATCATTTACTCTACATAACGGGAGCTAGCCTTAGAGACCACACAATCACAAAGGTCATCATGTACGTCCTCGAGTACACAACACACACAATCCTTTACTCTACATAACGGGAGCTAGCCTTAGAGACCACACAATCACAAAGGTCATCATGTACGTCCTCGAGTACACAACACACACAATCATTTACTCTACATAACGGGAGCTAGCCTTAGAGACCACACAATCACAAAGGTCATCATGTACGTCCTCGAGTACACAACACACACAATCATTTACTCTACATAACGGGAGCTAGCCTTAGAGACCACACAATCACAAAGGTCATCATGTACGTCCTCGAGTACACAACACACACAATCATTTACTCTACATAACGGGAGCTAGCCTTAGAGACCACACAATCACAAAGGTCATCATGTACGTCCTCGAGTACACAACACACACAATCATTTACTCTACATAACGGGAGCTAGCCTTAGAGACCACACAATCACAAAGGTCATCATGTACGTCCTCGAGTACACAACACACACAATCATTTACTCTACATAACGGGAGCTAGCCTTAGAGACCACACAATCACAAAGGTCATCATGTACGTCCTCGAGTACACAACACACACAATCATTTACTCTACATAACGGGAGCTAGCCTTAGAGACCACACAATCACAAAGGTCATCATGTACGTCCTCGAGTACACAACACACACAATCATTTACTCTACATAACGGGAGCTAGCCTTAGAGACCACACAATCACAAAGGTCATCATGTACGTCCTCGAGTACACAACACACACAATCCTTTACTCTACATAACGGGAGCTAGCCTTAGAGACCACACAATCACAAAGGTCATCATGTACGTCCTCGAGTACACAACACACACAATCCTTTACTCTACATAACGGGAGCTAGCCTTAGAGACCACACAATCACAAAGGTCATCATGTACGTCCTCGAGTACACAACACACACAATCCTTTACTCTACATAACGGGAGCTAGCCTTAGAGACCACACAATCACAAAGGTCATCATGTACGTCCTCGAGTACACAACACACACAATCCTTTACTCTACATAACGGGAGCTAGCCTTAGAGACCACACAATCACAAAGGTCATCATGTACGTCCTCGAGTACACAACACACACAATCCTTTACTCTACATAACGGGAGCTAGCCTTAGAGACCACACAATCACAAAGGTCATCATGTACGTCCTCGAGTACACAACACACACAATCCTTTACTCTACATAACGGGAGCTAGCCTTAGAGACCACACAATCACAAAGGTCATCATGTACGTCCTCGAGTACACAACACACACAATCCTTTACTCTACATAACGGGAGCTAGCCTTAGAGACCACACAATCACAAAGGTCATCATGTACGTCCTCGAGTACACAACACACACAATCCTTTACTCTACATAACGGGAGCTAGCCTTAGAGACCACACAATCACAAAGGTCATCATGTACGTCCTCGAGTACACAACACACACAATCCTTTACTCTACATAACGGGAGCTAGCCTTAGAGACCACACAATCACAAAGGTCATCATGTACGTCCTCGAGTACACAACACACACAATCCTTTACTCTACATAACGGGAGCTAGCCTTAGAGACCACACAATCACAAAGGTCATCATGTACGTCCTCGAGTACACAACACACACAATCCTTTACTCTACATAACGGGAGCTAGCCTTAGAGACCACACAATCACAAAGGTCATCATGTACGTCCTCGAGTACACAACACACACAATCCTTTACTCTACATAACGGGAGCTAGCCTTAGAGACCACACAATCACAAAGGTCATCATGTACGTCCTCGAGTACACAACACACACAATCCTTTACTCTACATAACGGGAGCTAGCCTTAGAGACCACACAATCACAAAGGTCATCATGTACGTCCTCGAGTACACAACACACACAATCCTTTACTCTACATAACGGGAGCTAGCCTTAGAGACCACACAATCACAAAGGTCATCATGTACGTCCTCGAGTACACAACACACACAATCCTTTACTCTACATAACGGGAGCTAGCCTTAGAGACCACACAATCACAAAGGTCATCATGTACGTCCTCGAGTACACAACACACACAATCCTTTACTCTACATAACGGGAGCTAGCCTTAGAGACCACACAATCACAAAGGTCATCATGTACGTCCTCGAGTACACAACACACACAATCCTTTACTCTACATAACGGGAGCTAGCCTTAGAGACCACACAATCACAAAGGTCATCATGTACGTCCTCGAGTACACAACACACACAATCCTTTACTCTACATAACGGGAGCTAGCCTTAGAGACCACACAATCACAAAGGTCATCATGTACGTCCTCGAGTACACAACACACACAATCCTTTACTCTACATAACGGGAGCTAGCCTTAGAGACCACACAATCACAAAGGTCATCATGTACGTCCTCGAGTACACAACACACACAATCCTTTACTCTACATAACGGGAGCTAGCCTTAGAGACCACACAATCACAAAGGTCATCATGTACGTCCTCGAGTACACAACACACACAATCCTTTACTCTACATAACGGGAGCTAGCCTTAGAGACCACACAATCACAAAGGTCATCATGTACGTCCTCGAGTACACAACACACACAATCCTTTACTCTACATAACGGGAGCTAGCCTTAGAGACCACACAATCACAAAGGTCATCATGTACGTCCTCGAGTACACAACACACACAATCCTTTACTCTATATAACGGGAGCTAGCCTTAGAGACCACACAATCACATAGGTCATCATGTACGTCCTGGTGTACACAACACACACAATCCTTAACTCTATATAACGGGAGCTAACCTTAGAGACCACACAATCACATAGGTCATCATGTACGTCCTCGAGTACACAACACACACATTCATTTACTCTATATAACGGGAGCTGCTATCCCTTATCCAAGTCCACCAATATTGTTACTAACAAACTATGTGAAGCATGTTATCAGACACTGACCTCAAACCCATTTTTGAACATGACGTTCCTGAAGCCACCTCCGCTGTCATTGCTGTCAGGTGTACCGGGATGGCTGTTGCTCGGCGACCTAGCATGCTTGGGTGGTCGGCCTGTAAACAAAGGGGCATCAATGACTAGTACACACTCTGTATAAAACATAGAGTTGTTGGTTGCATAGTTTAACAGACCATATATTTACACGAAAAAAATAAATCATGGAGCTCAACAACCTACGACCTTTTAACCGAATGTTGAAGGTCATTTTTGATCTATACAATAGGCACCTAATAATTTGCCAGTATGATCACGTCGATACCGGCAGGCTACTAAATAAACCATCGAGTTTAAACTTCTTTGTCTAGGGTAAATTGTACACAGATTTTTGTATTCAACAGCTAGACACTTTGATGTGAATCATGATTTTTCATTTATTTAGAGTTTTAGAGTTTTGATTTCTTGCAACAGATGGAAATCTAAGAAGATAGCTTCCACACAAGATAGGGGCCATTAAAGAGCTATCTCACTGAAATATCATAACCTGACACTCCACCGAAGTTTAATCAGTCCCAGACAGAAAATTATTTGTATCAAAAATTTGGTGTTACTAAATAATGTATAAAAGGAAGATGTGTACTACCAAAAAATATGTTTAAACTTAACCGACACCTATGATGGGGTTTATTGATTGTACTTACCTCGTGGTCGCTTCATTCCTGGTAAGCTGTTTAAAACCAGAGATGTTGGTCTTCTTCGCTGAAATGAGATTCACCATTCTACTTTTCACTATTTTTCGGTTTGTGATATTGAACTATGCTGATTTTGCAATAAATGACAAATACCAGTTCCCTATTTCACAATCTCAGATCTGTGAAGCAGCCTTTTGGCCACACATGAATTTTTTTTTTAATTCTATCAAGAAATTATGTCTATTTCTCAATTTTACTTTTGACCAACATAAGCACAGTCATGTCTTAGATAGCACAAATTTACAAGAAAATTTTGTCATTTCAACTTGCATATCAAAATAACTTACATGAATTTCTGGTTCAAAATTGTACATAGGGTTGGCAGTTGTTCTCCTTTTCCGTTCATGTTTTCTGCTCTGCATTTCTGTCAACATCAACATTAAATATAAATGAAGTAAATCAATATAGGCATCACGGATGTGGAAATTCTATCCTACAGAATTAGGGGTCAAAACAATTCTTTACCCAAGGGTCTAATATCCACACTAGAGCTGTTTTCTGAATACTTAAAACTCATCAGACTATAAGTTATCAGGGTTCTTTCATTAGATACCAACTACTGTCATTATTCAAAGTTTGTTTATTCAGCCACCTAAGTTATCAGTCAATACAGACTTTGTTATGTTACCTTTGGATACGGACAAATGAAATGAATTATGTGTTTCTGCTTATATATCAGCTCTCACAAATCTGTAGAGAAAATAGGTGAAAAACTTTTGAAAAATCTTTTTACAAAAGAACAAATGCCGATACTGATTCAAACTTCAGCAGTGCTTGTTTAAGATGGGCCTGAAGATCGGGATAAAACTATGAAAAGTTATTTCCCTTTACTTGTTTCTCACAGTATTACCTAAGCCAGTAAAATCCATATTTAATAAATCTTCAGATTTTCACATTGAAAACACTATATGTATAGTAAGTCTTGTATTAACATCTACTGTCTTGATAAATTCACTATCATTATTGAGAAAGAAAAAGTCAAAATTCAATCTGTGACAAATATTTCGCTGTATACAATTTATTCAAAGACAGGATACATAACTTTGTAAATACTACCAGTAAATAAAGACATATTTAAAAGATCACCATGACTTTTAAAAATTGACAGAACATATTTTTAACAATACAAAATTTAACCGTTTTTCTTTCTAAATAGCATTGTATTAACATTTGCATCAGCCCTTCATTCATAAAACTTTCATACTGTCAACAAACCTTTTAAAGTCTCCTGAGTCACTAATTCTAAGACAGCCATGTAAGCCAGTTTCTGGAAATTAAAATAATGATACAGATTACAATATTGAAATATTGGACCAATAAACAATCAGATCACTTCCCTCGGATTTGAGATGTAATCAAACAAAAAGGGGCTGCAATGTGACACAGCTGGATTTATGTGACTGGATGAAAGGGGCTGCATTATGACAGCTAGATTTATGTGAAATTGTTGTCCGTCACCTAAAACACTTGCTGGTTACCCAGAAAGTAGAACAATTAGTGGTAGCTGGATCAGGCAGGCTCAATTGCAGTTGCATGATATGTAGATCATTCAATATTAATATTTTCAGTTTGAGGACAACATTATACTGCTGTAATATGTCTATACAATACTATACCAGTGAAGCTTGTCACTTAAATGATGTTTTATATTGTTAACTGCCAATAATGATGTAAAACTAACATCAGTATACAGATTTAAGCTGGAATTTACAAAATATGTCAATATCTATCGCCGACACACTAGCTACAGTCAGACAAGTAGATTCCAGCAAGGACTTGTGAATCTCTTCAAGTCCTAAACCAAATAGTAATTTGGACTCTTAGAAACCATCTAATCAGAACATTATTTGAATGATAGATACATAAATAAGAACATTTCTTTCCATAACTGCTTTTAATACAGAAATATTTTGTGTTGATGTCAGTATTTTCGAGGACCTTGCCATACCTCCACTGCGATATATATATATATATATATACTACTCACATTTTGCTAAGGATCACTTTTATCTTTGGGCATATGAGAAAAATAAATATTTTATTTGGTTTATATTGAGATTATTTTTGAAAAATGTGGTGTTCTTTTAATTCAAAAATTCCAAAATTGTAAAAACAGTCGTAAAATGAGCCACAGGAAAAGGGTTACCCTTAAAATTGGTAACAATGAGGTATTCACTAAAAAACTTAAATTGAACAAAACTCATCCATAATAAACAGAAACTGTTTTAGTATCGAGTGTGACGCCCATGAGCATCAATTACAGCTTCACAACGTCTGCGCATGCCCCGAATGAGATCGCGTATCTGGTTTTGTGGGATAGCGCTCCACTCAGCTACCAAAGCTGTTCCCAGCTCCTTGAGCGTTCTTGGCTGAACATTTCTGGCAAAGAGAGCTGTCTGCAGTATGTCCCACACATGCTCGATGGGATTCAGATCTGTTGAGTGGGCTGGCCAATCCATTCGTTGAATAGTCTCTTGCTGTAGATACTGCTAAGTCACACTTCCTCTATGTGGCCTAGAATAATCTTCCATAAGAATAAAGTCAGGGCCGATAGCGCCAGCGCAGGGTCTGACATAGACATCAAGGATTTCAACGTGGTAAATCCGGCCATAACGGTGCCATTATGGAAGACATGGAGGTAAGTTTTCCCACTAAGGCTTATGCTTCCCCACACCATCACTGAACCTCCGCCATATCGGTCATGTTCCACAACGTTACCTGCCTGGAACCACTCCCCAGGTTGTCTCCATACTCTCTGGACTCTTCAGTAAAAAGAACCGGTTCCCATTCCTGAAGAATCCAAGCACTGTGAGCTTGGGTCCAATCTAATCGGTCACTAATATGGCGGGTAGTTAAAGGAACTAACCAGCATCATGAAGACGGTTCCTAACTGTCTGAGTGGCTATCCAGGTACCAGAAGCATTTAGGAGGTTATTTCGTAAAGCTGTCCCTACTCCTTTCACTGTCATTTAACCATTGTCTGGTTCGTCTTTGTGCCATATTAAAACAAAAACTAGCAAAGAATATTCATCAAATTGATTTCCTTAACAATTTGAACAACACCTTACTTAGCCTAGCTTAGCTTTTGAAAGGGGTGTACACATGGAAAAGCGTGCACATGCTTTTAGGGTTGACTGAACACACCCACACAGGACGGGCATATTCGCCCAAAACAGTACGAAAGGAAAATATAACATCCTTTCGAACATTTTTATTTTTATTTTCAAAATATAAGTGATCCTTATAATAGCAAAATGTGAGTAGTATATAAACAGATAAGACATTTTAAGTATCCTACAGATCTATTCTGTTCCATAATAAATACTTGGGATGTTGCTTTCACAAGCTAGATATCTTGACTACTGACATAAAGATTATCCTTCAACTAGCTCTCTGAAATAAAAGTTCCAAATTCTCATCAAAACAAATATTAGGAAAACCAACTTACACCAAGTGCACCCAGTGCACTCAGTCTTCAAGAAAAAGGGCTAACCCTCGAACACATGTATAATGTATGTCAATAAGCATTAATTATACCTCTTTCTCTTCTGGTGAGATCTGTTTCCTCTCCACAGTTTTACGAATGTCACGTAGGTCCGAGTCTGACGGCCGCCGGGCAAGTGAGGAGGTGTAGGACATGCCTTTTGTGCCAACGGGTTTACCCTGGAGTTATAAAATTAACACACAAATCACTCACAACAGGTTTACTCTGGAGTAATAAAATTAACACACAAATCACTCACAACGGGTTTACCATGGAGTAATGAAATTAACACACAAATCACTCACAACGGGTTTACCCTGGAGTAATAAAATTAACACACAAATCACTCACAACGGGTTTACCCTGGAGTAGTAAAATAATCACACAAATCACTCACAACAGGTTTACCCTGGAGTAATAAAATTAACACACAAATCACTCACAACGGATTTACCGTGGAGTAATAAAATTAACACACAAATCACTCACAAAAATAGATGGTTTGTGTTATTATCTTGATACTTAGTTTGTTTAATTAAGAGGTTATACTAGTATCCTCAATAAGATTCATCAGTTTGGAAATATTTAATTTCAAAGTTTTACTTTGATCTACGTATAACGTATCGAATTTTGTGAAAGCTTGACAAAGGGACCAGTCGGTCTTGTTACATTGCGACACGTTTAATACGTACATTGTTTGTGTAGAAAGTAAAACTTTGATATTTTGGTTATACTATTACCTGAGGAAGAATAGAAGGTCGGTGTAGTGGATACTGAGGTACTCGTATTGGTGGAGAGGTTGATCTAGGAGATAGCGAGTTCTGATTGGCAGATGGAGTGGGCGTGGCACTGCCTCCCTCAAGCTTGACTTGACACACATCTTCCCGCTTCACTGGACAGACTTCCTCTCTCTTTACCAGATTTGTTGCTACGGTGACAGGTACGGTGACTGAACTGACCGGTACATTGGTGGGCTTCGGCTGCAAAACACATTATCAACAGTTCTTGAACAAAGTCAACAATTTGAACAAAAGGTTTTTAAATAAATGTTTGTTATCTGATGGCATGTGATATGGTTAAAGGGGGATTACCTGTATCAGTTGTAGGGGATTGATCAGTTTGAGGAGGGAGTACCTGTATCTGCTGTATAGGGACAGGACATTGACTAGTTGGAGGAGGGAGTACATGTATCTGATGTATAGGCTGTAAGAGACAGGACAGTAACTGGTTGAGGAGGGATTAATTACCTGTACATGTACTTGCTGTAGGAGACAGGGCAGTAACTGGTTGAGGAGGGATTAATTACCTGCATCGGCTGTAGGAGAGAGGGCAGTAACTGGTTGCATTTGAGGAGGGATTAATTACCTGTACTGGCTGTAGGAGACAGGGCAGTAACTGGTTCAGGAGGGATTAATTACCTGCATCGGCTGTAGGAGAGAGGGCAGTAACTGGTTGAGGAGGGATTAATTACCTGCATCGGCTGTAAGAGAGAGGGCAGTAACTGGTTGAGGAGGGATAAATTACCTGGATTGGCTGTAGGAGACAGGGCAGTAACTGGTTGAGTAGGGATTAGTTACCTGTACTGGCTGTAGGAGACAGGGCTGTAACTGGTTGAGGAGGGATTAGTTACCTGTACTTACTGTAAGAGACAGTGCAGTAACTGGTTGAGGAGGGATTAATTACCTGTACTGGCTATAGGAGACAGGGCAGTAACTGGTTGAGGAGGAATTAATTACCTGTACTTGCTGAAGGAGACAGGGCAGTAACTGGTTGAGGAGAGATTAGTTACCTGTACTGGCTGTAGGAGACAGGGCAGGAACTGGTTGAGGAGGGATTAGTTACCTGTACTTGCTGTAAGAGACAGGGCAGTAACTGGTTGAGGAGGTATTAATTACCTGTACTGGCTGTAGGAGACAGGACAGTAACTGGTTGAGGAGGGATTAATTACCTGCATCGGCTGTAGGCGAGAGGGCAGTAACTGGTTGAGGAGGGATAAATTCCCTGTATTGGCTGTAGGAGACAGGGCAGTAGCTGGTTGAGGAGGAATTAATTACCTGTACTGGCTGTAGTAGACAGGGCAGTAACTGGTTGAGGAGGGATAAATTTCCTGTATTGGCTGTAGGAGACAGGGCAGTAACTGTTTGAGGAGGAATTAATTACCTGTACTTGCTGAAGTAGACAGGGCAGTAACTGGTTGAGGAGGGATGAGTTATCTGTACTGGCTGTAGGAGACAGGGCAGTAACTTGTTGAGGAGGGATTAATTACCTGTACAGGCTGTAGGAGACAGGGCAGTAACTGGTTCAGGAGGGATTAATTACCTGCATCGACTGTAGGAGAGAGGGCAGTAACTGGTTGAATTTGAGGAGGGATTAATTACCTGTACTGGCTGAGGGAGAGAGGGCAGTAACTGGTTGAGGAGGAATTAATTACCTGTATCGGCTGTAGGAGAGAGGGCAGTAACTGGTTGAATTTGAGGAGGGATTAATTACCTGTACTGGCTGTCGGAGACAGGGCAGTAACTGGTTCAGGAGGGATTAATTACCTGCATCGGCTGTAGGAGACAGGGCAGTAACTGGTTGAGTAGGGATTAGTTACCTGTACTGGCTGTAGGAGAGAGGGCAGTAACTGGTTGAGGAGGGATAAATTACCTGTATTGGCTGTAGGAGACAGGGCAGTAACTGGTTGAGGAGGAATTAATTACCTGTACTTGCTGAAGGAGACAGGGCAGTAACTGGTTGAGGAGGGATTAGTTACCTGTACTGGCTATAGGAGACAGGGAAGTAACTGGTTGAGGAGGGATTAATTACCTGTACTTGCTGTAGGAGACAGGGCAGTAACTGGTTGAGGAGGAATTAATTACCTGTACTTGCTGTAGGAGACAGGGCGGTAACTGGTTGAGGAGGGGTTAATTACCTGTACTTGCTGTAGGAGACATGGAAGGCGACAGGGCAGTAACTGGTTCAGGAGGGATTAATTACCTGCATCGGCTGTAGGAGACAGGGTAGTAACTGGTTGAGGACGGATTAATTACCTGTATTGGCTGTAGGAGAGAGCGCAGTAACTGCTTGAGGAGGGATTAATTACCTGTATTGGCTATAGGAGACAGGGTAGTAACTGGTTGAGGACGGATTAATTACCTGTATTGGCTGTAGGAGACAGGGGAGTAACTGGTTGCGGAGGGATTAATTACCTGTATTGGCTGTAGGAGAGAGGGCAGTAACTGCTTGAGGAGGGATTAATTACCTGTATTGGCTGTAGGAGAGAGCGCAGTAACTGCTTGAGGAGGGATTAATTACCTGTATTGGCTGTAGGAGACAGGATAGTAACTGGTTGAGGAGGGATTAATTACCTGTACTGGCTGTAGGAGACAGGGCAGGAACTGGTTGAGGAGGGATTAATTACCTGTCCTTGCTGTAGGAGAGAGGGCAGTAACTGGTTGAGGAGTGGTTCAGGAGGGATTAATTACCTGCATCGGCTGTAGGAGACAGGGTAGTAACTGGTTGAGGACGGATTAATTACCTGTATTGGCTGTAGGAGAGAGCGCAGTAACTGCTTGAGGAGGGATTAATTATCTGTATTGGCTGTAGGAGACAGGGTAGTAACTGGTTGAGGACGGATTAATTACCTGTATTGGCTGTAGGAGACAGGGCAGTAACCGGTTGAGGAGGGATTAATTACCTGTACTGGCTGTAGGAGACAGGACAGTAACTGGTTGAGGAGGGATTAATTACCTGTATTGGCTATAGGAGACAGGGTAGTAACTGGTTGAGGACGGATTAATTACCTGTATTGGCTGTAGGAGAGAGGGCAGTAACTGCTTGAGGAGGGATTAATTACCTGTATTGGCTGTAGGAGACAGGGTAGTAACTGGTTGAGGAGGGATTAATTACCTGTATTGGCTGTAGTCGTGTAGGCACACTTGGCTGAACTTCAGGTTTAGATACAGGAGGAGCTGGTGTGGATTGCTGTCTTGTGACAATTTCCTTTCTCAGATTTTGGACAATTACTTTCTGTAATCAGAAAAAAAATTCTTCTTATTGATGTTGTAGCTGTGAGATGTATTGATGAATTATATAACTCTGTGTTAGAGTTAGCCTTGAAATAAAAGTACTAATTATGCAATTATGTTGATCTAATTAGAAATATTAGCCATATGTTTCAAATATTTCAATTCAAAATTGCCATGGTGTTAACACAAATGCTGACTTATAGGTACACATACCTGCACTAGCTAGGTCTCAATCAGAATTACAATTGCATTGTGCCACATGTACATGTTATTTACCACTTCAGCTATTTAATACAAATATAATTTCAAACCATCCAATTTTAGCTGGTGTTGCCTAATGCCTCCTCTTGTTTTTAATCTACACAGCTATATTAATACTGTACATGTGTAAACCATTTTAAAACAAAATCAAAAAAGTTGCGCTATGTAAAGCGAGATGTTTAAAATCTTACTGGGTATTTGTCTGAATTTTGGCCCAAAAAATAAAGGCAGGAAATTAAAAGCCCTGTAACTGTAGAAGAGTTGGAATTTATAATGTATGTATATATATATAATTGCCAGTTTATCATGACTAACTCGTACAGGTTATATTTGTCAAAATAGTTAATTGTATCCCATATCTGGCAACAGAGTTGGTAACTATACATTTATATAATTCATACATCCAATATCTGCCTGCCAAACACCACACTAGTGGCCATCGGTGTAAAATGAACATTAGTTACAACTACCCCTATAAAAACTGAATCACAAAAATGTGTTTTATCTAATTATAAACACAAATGAAGAAGAGCAATATGGACAAACTAACACTGTTGGTAAGTGATGCTCCGGCCTCAAAATACAGACATGCTCAAATTCTACTTTTAATACAGCGATATAGAATTACCAATACCATTCAGTTGATGCTGGGATGTATAGAGAATCTCAGTTAATTCCTGTGGCTGATTCAACACAGCATACAAACACACTGGCTTGACTATTTTTAGATTTATTGATTTTTAATGGAGCAGCACCATACTATGGTGAGTTTGCCATGTAAGTATAGGTCACTCATGTAGCCTCTACACAAAACTATCCAATCACAAGTTATCTCACCCAGCTCAAAATCTATCCAAGCTATGTTTTAGAATTTTATAAAAGCAACACTTTGCTTGATTATATCTCTAGATCTTTTATTTTCAATCAAATATATCAGTGCAATAAAAAAAATAACACTTGGCAGGCCAGGTCTCCCAACTTTGTTTGCTGGTAAAATTTATATACTTAAAAGCAACTACTGGTTTCAACTTCAATATTTTTGCTACAGTATAAAAATTTGCCAATCAGATTTCCATTAATTATAAAACGCATTAGACTGGTATCGGACAATATGAGTTTGCATATTACATATTACTTATTTATATGAAAGGCTTCGGGTGACACGTATACGTAGGTTAATCTAATCTACCAGCTCATGGTCGGAGTGAGTTTGATGGTATAGCTTACTGTTAACATTCAGATAGATCCACCAGGGTACAATCTAGACACATTAATCTATAGTTCTACTATATCATAATAGCACGTTTATGTTAGTTATAAAAATAGCTATCTTGCTTTAACGTCTATGAACAAATAAATGTCCAACCTGCCAACAAATATTTTCCGATTTTGTAAATTATTTTAACAAATCTACAGAACCAAAAACATTAGATCAATTAGCCTATAAATTCAAGTCTTAAAGAGCTAACAGGAACCTTCTCAAAAGTGCTAAAGTTTTTTTTAATAAACAGCGGACATTGAAGAAATGCAGCTTGTTTTTATCTCTCTTTCTGGCATCATGTTATTATGGCCATTTCTGAATTTTACGTATGTGTGTGGTATCTGTATTTTCCTAAAGATAAAGCAGATTGGTCTGAATATTTGAAGACTAATTACTATAATGTATTTGCACAGTTGATATTGGTGAAGTGCTGAGAAGTATACACATACAAAGAAACTGCCTGGCTTAAGCTGCAGACAGTATCCTCCAGTATTAATTCAGATTATAAACGACGCATGCTTAGCAGTCTGACCAGTGATCACGATGACACATCTGTCAACACTGACACAGGTAGCACACAGGTATAGCAAGGATCCGTCACATCCAGTGATTTTCAATAATGGAGCTCGGTGACAACAAAAGCAGGTACAAGATCAATTTGTGTTCACCTCCTCGTCATCAGCTGACCTTTTGTAAGGGAACAGGTGCTTGGTGTGACATACTGTTAGTTCACAAACACAAAGGCTCACTTTCATCTGATAAGGCCTCAACTCAGTCACAGAACAAGACTTATAAAATAACAAGGGAACAAGGCTACCCTGATTCCCTTCCCCAATGTTAACCACGACTTGCTGGTCCCCAACCTTAACCACGACTTGCTAGTCCCCAACCTGAACCACAACTTGCTAGTCCCAAACGTGAACCACGACTTGCTAGTCCCCAACATTAACCACGACTTGTGTAGTCCCCAACCTTAACCACGACTTGCTAGTCCCCAACCTTAACCAGGACTTGCTAGTCTCCAACGTTAACCACGGCTTGTTAGTCCCAAACGTTAACCACGACTTGTTAGTCCCCAACGTTAACCACGACTTGCTAGTCCCCAACCTTAACCACGACTTGCTAGTCCCCAACGTTAACCACGACTTGTTAGTCCCCAACCTTAACCACAACTTGTTAGTCCCCAACGTTAACCACGACTTGTTAGTCCCCAACGTTAACCACGACTTGTTAGTCCCCAACCTTAACCACGACTTGTGTAGTCCCCAACCTTAACCACGACTTGTGTGTCCCCAACCTTAACCACGACTTGCTAGTCCCCAATGTTAACCACGACTTGCTAGTCTCCAACGTTAACCACGACTTGTTAGTCCCCAACGTTAACCACGACTTGTGTGTCCCCAACGTTAACCACGACTTGTGTAGTCCCCAACGTTAACCACGACTTGCTAGTCCCCAACCTTAACCACGACTTGCTAGTCCCCAACCTTAACCACGACTTTTGTAGTCCCCAACGTTAACCACGACTTGTGTAGTCCCCAACCTTAACCACGACTTGTGTGTCCCCAACCTTAACCACGACTTGCTAGTCCCCAACGTTAACCACGACTTGCTAGTCCCCAACGTTAACCACGACTTGTTAGTCCCCAACGTTAACCAATCAACTGCACTCACCTGAAGACTTTGAAACATGGCCAAGATGCTTGTTACTTATGGCACATTCTCAATAATTGTGTATCCATAATAAAAGGTATATTACTGAAAATACTTCAAATAAATTCCATATATATCATCGGTCTTTCATGTGCATAGAACTGCACCAACACACAAAACTTTATTATGAACTCGTAAACTTCATCATTTGATAATTGAACCGTTCTCATGGAAATAATTGGAATTAGTATTGTTTTCAGACAGGATGTTGTAACTAGTTGGATATCTAAAAGGTAGGATGTTCGTTGGTGGGGGGTCAGGGATTGTGCATTACATTTTAAATTGTCGTATTTTACTACTATTTCCACTTTTCTTAGATAAATGCTTACTTTGAGGTGTTCCATTTCAATTTTATTCAACTGATCCGATACAAAATGTTGGTAAAAAATTGAAAAAGTGTTTTATATACCGTATACAGTGGAACCCACTTATTATGATATCGGTTATTATGATATATATCGGTTATTATGATATTTTTCCCCATGTACCGATTTTTTTCCTTCTTAATTAAGCAAAAAAATATCGTTTATTATGATGAGGTCAAAGGTAGGACTGCGCTCATTATGATATTTTTTTCTGCCGTGAATGGTAATCAAAGTACTGAAAGTACTGAAAGCTAAGGCAAAAGATATACATATATTATTTTTGGAATGGAGAACAAAATAAAGACGAAGTTCCCATCATATTGTACAGAAGGATTTACTGTTAATTTGTTATGAATCAAAGTTTTATGTAAAAGTGTACCACTGTGAAGTTATTCTTCTTGTGTGTACAGTATATCTTTATAGGTTTGTCAGAAGAGGGGTACCAAGTTTCCTCTAGAATATATCATTTTAAACCTTTGGATAATTAATTTGCATAGGAATTAGGAATTGCTTCCCTTTGTCCATACAATGTATTTCATAGAACATTAAAAACTGAAACTGGCATTTACCCCTTTGACCAATACCTGATTATTTTAAACCATTGAATAGATTATGCACAGATTGTGAACATCTTTGAACTTTGCCTTTGTTGTTGAATAAGATATCAACCCTTGCCTTATCTAACAAAGTTACTTGGCATAAAACCATTGACCAATCAGAGTACAGTATGCTAATTAATTAGGCATGGATTTCACTCAACTTTGAACTTATCGTCTAAGTTTGTATATTGATCAATATATATTCAAGCAAGTTATCTTGTAAAGTGTGCACATCGACCAGGGTTGGCATGCTTTTTAATACGTGTGAATTTTGTTCAAGTTTCAATTTTGCATCAGTCAGTGTATATTGTTACAGAACAATATTTATAAGGATGTTTACTTGCCGAAACTAAATTGTGGATAAGCAAGTGGATTACTGCTACCCATAAATTTACAAGTCTCTCAATAATTTTGAAAAACTTTTAAATAAAGTGTTTTACATATTCACTGCAGTGAAAAGGTCTCTTCTTATGAAAAATGGAACTATTTTGAATCTGTGTTCCCATGAACAAATAATATAAAAAGCACTCTAATTCAATATGATACATTGTTGTATGTTTCAATATTGAATAAGATAAACAAAATATAAACATACATACTCACACACACACACAAGATTAGGAGAGTTACATTATTTTCCCTCTATTTCCATTGCATAAATTCTTCACAAAGAAAACAACAACTTTATAGCATATGTTCAGCTTTATCATCTTCATAGGCTAGCATTTGAAATAAGATGCACATATTAATTTCAAATACATTTCAAAAGAGTACTGCAAATGTACCAGCTAGAACACATACTATGTTATTACAGTTGTCATGATTGTTGGTTTCAGAACTGATAGCATTGTGCAACAAATGTTGACAACAGGACTTATTGAAAGTTGAGGTTGCTTGTGTATATGCAAACAGGTAGTGCATGATTTAATGTTGAGAATGATGGATCAAGGTTTATAAAATTTGGTTTGAATACTTAGTTAGGAATGCACTGACAATTTCTCTGTCACATGTACATGAACAGGTTGTGAAGCTGTAGCCTTCACCTTGACTGAATGAAATTGACCTTAAAACTGTCTTGAACAATTGATGTATGAAATTTAGAAATGAAGTTTCAAGAAATATGGTTGAAAACTTAAGAAATAATTGCTTTCATTGACATTGATACAATCTTGTGTGCTATCCCTCTCATATATCACACAAGATTTAATATCAAATGTTGGACACAGTAAAATCGAGCGAAGTTAACAAATATCAAGTTACATATTATAACTTTTATTTTATTTTATTGATATTGATCATAAGCATTGTTAAAAGTACAATGTATACCAGGGATCTTACATTTCTTTTACTACTTAACATTTGCGTTGACTTTTAATTCATTGGACAAAAACTAAAAGGAAGCCATGACCAGTATTTCTATCTTTAAAAACATACTTTTAATTTTTTTTCCAATTTGCTCCCACCACCCATAGTGTTATATTGATCAAAACAAACGTTGTTTCCAACATTTGTGCCCTTAGTCAGTAGTGGGTGTTCAATCACATTCATCAGGGTTTCAGCATCAAGTAGGGGCTGTTCAATCACATTCATCAGGCTTTCAGCATCAATATTCACAGATTCAATCTGTTCCAAGTAAAGATCACTGACTTCTCCATTAAGGAAAAGTTTGCGAGGAAAGCATTTGAACTACATTTGAACTATTCGCTGATGGAAGGATCTGTGGACTCGGCTTTCATGTGTCTGAGAGAAAATGATTTAGTCAGAGGTTCCTCCTCTATAAAGTAACTGACAGATTTCAAAATGTCATGTCACTGTTGGTATAGTTCTTGCAGCCTTTTGAAAAAGTTCATGAAGTCCTCAAAGGTATGAGAGAGTTGGTACAGTTCCTATTTCTCATCCTCCTTTCTCCCATCAATAACCATCCCTGTCTGTTGTAATATTGATTGCTTTCCCCCCCTAAAATAGAACATAGTTACCATATAATTTCTGCACCAGCAATAATGTTTAGAGATGATATTCAAACAAATAGGAGGCATAGCAATATGAGCTTGTATAGTGAGAAATAAGGCATTAAAGCTGAGGAGTTCATTAAAATGTTTCAAAAACATTTCAATAAGTCAATCTCTTTGGTAGCAGAACTAAATATAAACAAAATGTACATTAAATTCAACTTATAACAGCACATCATATGGGGGCTTAAGACATCTAATTCCTTAGGTGGTAAAACATGTGTACATAAAAAGGTACCAGTAAAAACAAAACAAAATTAGTTTAAACACACGCACTTAGATATTCACGGTTTTCATTAATACAAAAGATGAAGCAGAACATCACTCTCCCCTGGTTGTTTCCATAAAGAAGAAATTAACCAGGAAACATGGAGATGTCCATTGCACTCCTTTATTTTGCTTACAATGTGCAAATGTGCCTACTATGTGCTAATAAGCTTTCCATGTTATGGTTTTGTTTTTTATGTGCTGTATGCAAATGTTCTAAATGTGCTTAAATTACCATGTGCTGATGTGCTTACCGTGTTCAATGTGCCTATTAAGTGCTTTCCAAGTGATAAACTCTTTTTCTGAGCTTACAGTATACTACATGTACATACATGTTTTTATTTTATTTTTCCATGTTGTAATATTTTGGTCTCTGTTATTATACTCATGTTTTGTCTTTGTAGCTTATGTTGTATGTTTTGCAAAATGGACGTAAAATATATATTTTTGTATCTTGTACGTGCTCAAGGATTTTATCTGTAGTTTTTGGGACTATATATAGAAAAACTTTACCCCAGTATGAGGAATTGTTTTACACATTTATCATAAAACAAGTTATGTTCAGATTTCAGACAGAAGATACTCTAAAATTGTACAACTCAGAAAAGGTTGAAAAATATTTATAGTTCATTTTTTTCTGCTTAGAAATATTTAATCTCTAAATTACAAATGATAACTGTTTTAACAGGTCTAGTTTCCGAATTGGAAACCAAACCCTGTCTGACCTATAAATGATCATTATATAAGGCCAATTAAAAGTTTAAAACAAATATTGAGTTTATGCTAACCCCACAGATACTGGACACACTAATAGTAATATGATGTGTATAAACTATGATATATTATACACACTATACTTATTGGTGTGTTCGACACCAGTGTGGTTAACCAGACTTATCTCAGATTTGTGTTCTACAATACCCTTAAGTTTTTATATGCACTGTTAAAGTCAGAACTCCTGCTCTATATTAGCGCAGTAAAGATATTTTTCAAATTAACAATAAAATGCCTAGCTAATACATACCTACCCTATTTTTTTCTGATAGTAGAAACACAAGTAATTTGTTTGGCCTAATGTTTCTGTCATTTCATAATATTTAGAACTACTATACTTGTTTAAGTTTCCAAAACATCAAGTAGTATAACAATTGAAACTTCAATGAAAGCCAACATCACAATGAATCTAATAATACAATGTTTATAACATGTTTTTTTTTAACTGAATGAGAAGAAATGTAAGGCCAAATATCCTCACAAACAACGCTTAAGTGAAATCAGTTTGCAACTAAGCAGTTCGAAAATTTTGCAACACGTCTGGAGAAAGACGTTCCTCGTGACGCTGTAATTCACTAGAGTAAAACGTCCGTTTATTATGTTTGTTTTTGCATAATAACTGCTATACATACCGTAGAAGCACCTTCCTTTTTGTCATCGCCGCTGACAACATGCGCCATTCTCTGCGGCTTCGGCCGCATGCTTGGCCACAAGTCACCGAAATCGGGATACATAGCCTTATTTATGAATCAGTAGTAGGTAAACGTTGCAGAAGTGTATGTATATTGTTCATTGTCAATGCTGCTTAAACAACATGCCTAACATTAAGTCAACACTCGCCTGCATTTTCGTCTTTTCCGCTTCGCGTTGCGAATGATGTCTAGGCCTACACAAAACGAAAGTAAAATGTGCGCATGTCTAAATGTAAGGGAGATCACTCGTGTTTTCCCGCAGTATATGTCTGAAATCATTCCGAAGGTGTTGTTGTTTTTGTGTATATTGAAATAAAAGAGTCCTGTTATATGGTAATACTTCAATAAACGAAAAACACAAATCACACCAACAGACATATAAAATGTAGGCCTATCGGAGCATATTTTCGTTTCTGGCTGAGCTGTAATTAGCGAGAAGGCGATATAAAAATGCAATAGCATATCTTATGATGAAAATAGAACAAAATGATAATACTGCGAAGGTAAAAAAAGCCTTCAGGTTAGAATACCAATATGGAACTAGAGAAGGACAGTGGCTAGTTCTAACATGATTCCCGGTCTCATCTGCCCCGGCCGGTTGATCCCATTTTAGTTAGGCAAGCCTGGTGTGAATCACACGGAGGCGATTTTAGAATTAATTGACAGGATCCGTATCCATTAATAGGTTTGTAATATGAACTTTTTATGTTGATCTCCTACATAATTGTAAGTTATACTCCGCCTTATATTTCGTTAAATTATCAAGTTTACGTAACAAGTGCAAGCGAAATCCTAATTGACTGCCATGTTGGAAACTTCCTCAATCTTTCCGATATAGGTCAGACGTCTAAATATGGGTGTCATGACCAAATATGGAAATTGTAGTAAACATGACCGCATCAGTAGTAATACTATATTTGGCCGTGAAGGCCATATAAGGAAACGGATAACATCACGCGTGATCTAACATGGCCGTCGTTTCTTTTTTTAGAGTTTTTAGTAAGGATTTGTTATTTTAACGATGAACGAATATGCAATATTTTGATAACATTATAATCATATGAAGCGTGAATCAGATATATTATTACTGATTAGCACTTTTGATTATCCTCAGTTAGTTGGAACAGGACCGCTTCATAGCTCTGACCACGCAATATATAATTGTAAACAGGGACGTAAATGTCACCAATTTTAGCCAATCACAGGACAATATTTCCGTGTAAAGGGTTAATCCAGCGACAGTTCCAAGAGTAAATACGAAGTTTTAGAAGGATACTTAGTTCTAACTAAGAATAAGATTATATCCAATGACGTTTGAGTGAACTTGAGTCCGTGGTAATGGATTTTATTTGCAGTTTGTTTAGTATTACTAGAAGGTGACGTTATGTCTCGTTTATGAATATCTGAGCTCATTAACTGAAGTATTTTTACCGGAAGTTGCGTGTAGCATGCATGACCTACAGTCAAGTAGCAGTTCCCGATTGAGATAAACAGGGTGCATTTTCAATAAGAATACGACGTTGTGATAAGATCATATGTTCTACAAAGGAAAGGAATGATATTTACAAGCCATTCAAGTGCATTTGAGTCCAAAGTTACGCATAATAAAGACAGTAGGTCCGGTATATGATTCAATTTAGTACCAGTGGGTACCGCTAGAGGTCGTCTGTGTGAAATCGACATTTATGAATATCTTGAGCTCATTAACTAAAAGTAATACCAATAGCTGGCGGCTAACGCCTTAGCTAAAAACTAAGGTAAGTTGTCCGTGTGAAACACCTGGACAATTACGCAATAGGTCGGTCCGGCTAACTGTACATCGCCTGAGGTAATCATCTGGCCACTCAAGGTAAATTTTTCACACCTCGCTTCACCCCAGTCAGCAGAAAACAATAGATCTACCATTGCTTGCTGGTCTTAACAAAACATTTGGTGCAGTTAATTGCTGTAGGACTGTATATCAAATTAAAATAATTAGGCCTACCGAACCCAAATTCTGATGAGAAAACGAGTATGCCTTTCACAAATATTAACGGTTACCTTGACACGTCATGTAAGAAATTCATGCCGATTTCAATGAAAATATTACTTAGGAAGAAGACCTGTGCTTTTAATCATTTAAGCAATAGTTCTTAATTGCATTAGAAGTTGATTTTCCTGTGTTTCCGTTGAAAAAATGTCAAATTCGGGACATACCGCCCTGACAGCATGGTGCCGGAAATTGATCAAAAATTTATGTTATTGTCGTAAACAACTTACGACGGCTGCTTTATTTACAATTTACACCATTTTCGTTAAATACAATATTTGATTATTGTTAAAAATGGAATATTTTGTATTTTTACTTGTTATTGTTTCTTTGCAAGTTGATTTCACCGCACAACTTGTGTTGCATGTGATTGTCACTTGATCGTAATTGACATAGCGCGGCAAAATATGTTTACGCTTACGGGACAAAATGTTACACAACTTCTGGTTGCAAAATAGGTAAATCATGACTAATTATATCACTTCTTTCATCCTATTGACTGTAACATTACGATATTGTTAGCTAAAAGTGTAGGATGTAGTATAAAGATAGTTTTTAGGAATATGCTCTAAGTTATTTGAAAGTGAAAGTAGAATGTACATACTGATCATTACGACGGCAAAACGAAAGCTTCTCGAATTTTTCAAACACGCTAATATAAATAACAATGAACAAATTATTTCAATTATTAATTTATCTTTTTGTTTTTATATTTTTCCATGTTTCCACATCAATCTATGTCTGATTGATATAGGACATCTCACTTTCAGTTCATAAAACATAAAAACGGTCGAAAACAGGCAAATAGGATATCATAATAAGCGGGTTCCACTGTATATATATAGTATAGTAGTGTCACCTTGCGCACACGTTGAACAAATGATAACCAGTTTGACGGGTAATGCACTTTTTATACCCAGCAAGACCCTTACTCGTTACCAAGCAAGAACCAAACTAAAATGTCGGCACTTCCTTAGAAACAATAGTCGGAAGAGACGGGGAAGATCTCAAAACCAGAAAAAAAAGGAACATTTTTTTTTGTTTAATCTCAATTGAAAGCTTTTTAACTTGCACTGTCAGCTTTAACGTTAGTGTCACTTGAAATCAAATACATTGTTTTGTACATGTATTTGTAAATCAATATGGCTTTGTAGGTGTAACATTAATAAGTCTAAATCACTCATCATTTAATACCTACTTTAATACCAAATATTCCTTTACATTAGACTACTATATTAGAATAAATACCATACAGACATGCAATGGTTTTTCTAAAAAAAAAAAAAAAAAAAAAATTTTTTTAAAAAAAAAAAAAAAAAAAAAATATTTTACCTCGAAAAAAAACATATCTTTTTGAAGTGCTTTCTTCTATATAACCAATATGCTTTAATATCAAGTAAACATAAATTTAGCAAAATTGGTAACCAAAAAGTCTCTGTTTATATATCAGTAAACCTGTAATTCACACATCAATTTCTAATTCCTAAGTATATCTAGACAGGTAAATATACAAGGCAAGAAAAAGAAACAGAAATGTTCATAATTTTGTTCAGCTTATCTTGCACATAACATATTTTAAAACCTTTTCTTTCAAAACTCCGAGAAACAAAGAGGCCAACAGATGTCTATCTTATTTATAGTTTTTATTTCTGTAACCTTTTCTTAAACAAGAAGCTGAAATGTTTCTTCTAAACTAGAGACCAAGGTAGCCATATCAAGATTTTTTTAATCAAATCATTATAACAGTCACTTGACAAGTGACTTATTAAAGACAACGAAATTCTCAAATAGTTGTATGTTAGGTTAAATTTGATCTTGAAGATATAAGAACAGTTGATATATGTCTCATCCAATTATAATATAAGAAGAATACGGTAACCTTGGATTTCAATTCAACCCTAAAATAAAAGTTAACACCTGGTCATCAATCACATCAAATTTAGTTACCACTTGCCTGTTAAAAGTTGAGAAGTTCAAAATATATATTTTGAGAACTATTGTTTAAAGACCATCTGTAATTGTGAAGTGCTTTTGAAAAATATCAACAATATCCATAAGAGGAAAATCTAAAGTTTTAGGCCTTACTGAACGGTCTCGGCCAATAAGAAGTACGGACAAACAACTGATATTTCGATTGAGCCTGTAAACCAACAACTGGACACGAGATGATGATTTGCACAGTTTCAATATAACATTGTATCTTAGATCAAGAGAAGAAGCTGAAATATTTTTTTCTGAACTCCTCTACATGTTTAATATTTTATCATTGAACATTAACTTGTAACATGACACATGATGAAAATCAAATATATCACGGCCAACTTTAATAACCAGCGTGAAACAGACTAGAGAAAGTAAGACATCAGTGGCCACGATCCAGTGTCATTAATTGAAAATTTTCTAAAAATATTAATGATGACCTTGACCTTGGATTACTGTCTTAATATAATAACAGGTATTAATAAGAACTCATTCAAAGTATTCACATATTTGACCTCAGTACAAAGCTTATCAAAATCTGTTAAGAAATGTTGCTTGATAGGTGAGAGTTGATGAGGATGCAAAAATTTGTTTAATGTCCAACAATTTTTCTTTCTTTTAAAATATTGCTACCTTGATTTTTAAATGTATAACAGCATGCTACGTATACACTGTTACTGGTGTCTGTGAACAAGACATTTAGCCTGATGTTCCCGTCTACCCAGCTGTACAAATCATTAAGTAGATACTAGGCCCGCAACAATACATTAAGATGATACATATCACAATACTGTGGTCACGATACATATAGTTACAGCAGATGCAAAATGTTATATTGCAAATGTTTAATGGCGATATTACAACAGGAAAAAGACACGAGTTTCAGTTTCAAACAATTCATGACTTTCAACCTGCATGTCGAGCTGGAGCTGTCACTCGCCATGTGCAAACGGATATAAGTAGACTAAATTCAGAAACGACAAAATCCAGAAAACATTGTCTAGGTGTATCATGACCCCCCAAAAAAATTGTGTATTGTACCATATTAAAAATAACCTTATATATATACTGTTGCACCCCAAGGATACTAGCATGCTGGGGAGAGCTAATTTTGTAGTGTACTTGAACAAGACAACTCCTTGGGTTTCTAGTGTACAAATCATACTAAATGGCTTTCATTCCCTTCATGCCATGGATGATGTAACTCTGTTCTCTGCTGTAGACATCACAGCCAATAAGCTATGTAACTCAGTAAACACACCTGAACAGGAGAGTAAACCTTGTAGACACATAGCCAAACAGGACAGTAAACAACTAGACATCACAGCCCAGCTAGACAGTCATGCTCCAATCATCACAGCCAAGCAGAATAGTGGACAGTAAATGCTGCAGACATCACAGATTTGCAGGACAGTCAACGCTGCAGACGTAACAGATCAACAGGACAGTCAACGCTGCAGACGTCACAGATCAGCAGGACAGTCAATGCTGCAGACTTCACAGATCAGCAGGACAGTCAACGCTGCAGACGTCACAGATCAGCAGGACAGTAAACGCTGCAGACGTCAAAGATCAGCAGGACAGTAAACGCTGCAGACTTCACAGATCAGCAGGACAGTAAACACTGCAGACGTCCCAGATCAGCAGGACAGTCAACGCTGCAGACTTAACAGATCAACAGGACAGTCAACGCTGCAGACGTCACAGCTCAGCAGGACAGTCAACGCTGCAGACGTCAGAGATCAGCAGGACAGTAAACGCTGCAGACGTCACAGATCAGCAGGGCAGTAAACACTGCAGACGTCACAGATCAGCAGAACAGTCAACGCTGCAGACGTCAAAGATCAGCAGGACAGTAAACTCTGCAGACGTCACAGATCAGCAGGACAGTCAATGCTGCAGACGTCACAGATCAGCAGGACAGTCAACACTGCAGACTTCACAGATCAGCAGGACAATCAACGCTGCAGACTTCACAGAACAGCAGGACAGTAAACGCTGCAGACGTCACAGATCAGCAGGACAGTCAACACTGCAGACGTCACAGATCAGCAGGACAATAAAGCTGCAGACGTCACAGATCAGCAGGACAGTCAACGCTGCAGACATCACAGATCAGCAGGACAGTAAAACTGCAGACGTCACAGATCAGCAGGACAGTAAACGCTGCAGAGGTCACAGATCAGCAGGACAGTAAAACCGCAGACGCCACAGATCAGCAGGACAGTCAACGCTGCAGACGTCACAGATCAGCAGGACAGTAAACACTGCAGACGTCACAGATCAGCAGGACAGTCAACGCTGCAGTAGTCACAGATCAGCAGGACAGTAAACACTGCAGACGTCACAGATTAGCAGGACAGTCAACGCTGCAGTAGTCACAGATCAGCAGGACAGTAAACACTGCAGACGTCACAGATCAGCAGGACAGTCAACGCTGCAGTAGTCACAGATCAGCAGGACAGTAAACACTGCAGACGTCACAGATTAGCAGGACAGTCAACGCTGCAGTAGTCACAGATCAGCAGGACAGTAAACACTGCAGACGTCACAGATCAGCAGGACAGTCAATGCTGCAGACGTCACAGATCAGTAGGACAGATAACACTGTAGGCAATGCAGGCTCAGTATTCATGTCATATGCATGCTTCATATTAGTCAGACACTTCACCATATACATTGTCATATTTAATTTTGTCACTCGCTTGCACTCACTGTAGGTCACTTGTGTTATACATTGTAAAAGACAGTTTTCTTGTAGATTTTATGAAGTCTCATACCAGCGAGTTGTTTTTTGTCAAAACTTCAATAAATGAGACAGATGAAATTCTTATTTAGTACATTTTCCGAGGCTATCTGAAGAGAGGCTCAGTTGTTCTAGTAAACATTTTCTTATAATGTTCAAAAATGAGGTTCTTTGAAAGTATGGTGTCATATCAAAGCCAATTATCTGCCTACCGAACAGACACAGATTTTATAAAGTATATAGGATAATAGAATATAAAAGTGTTCTTTATTTCCTGCCGACTTGGATGGTACTTTCATGAACTCAATTGTTTGAGTGTCTAACGAATCTTAGTCCTGAGATCTTGACGATGGGTAATTTCTTTTTGCACTTTCTAGCACTCTATGCCAGAAGCTATTCGCCAAATATGATGACTCCAGACCTTTTATTTCTTAAGCAAATCATCAATTAAGTTTTTTAACAAATTTTACTCTCATCTTTGATGGCTTTTGTGTGTGTGTGTGTGTGTGTGTGTGGTGGGGGGTGACAATTTTTAGCTGGTGCTATTTCCTCCCACAGAGCTGTTAAAAAATTCCCATTATTAAAAAACAAAGAAAAAAAATCCAGAGGACAATGCAACATTTAACATCTAAAATGAATAATGTTTGATAAATAAGGATGTTTTACTATTTTAAGATGATACTTTGCAAAGTAATCTTTACAAAACTATCCCTTGGAATATGAATAGAGTAAAAAGTCAGTGGTAAACCAGTGTATATATTTATGTTCCCATTTGGTTTTAATGTGACATGCACTAAGCTGATAAATGTCAAACATTTTCCCCAGTTGACAACAAGGGCTTTAATTTTAACAATCACCAAGAAAATGCTCAGACCTAAAAATAAGGGTTTAGGCCATCATTTCATTATACAAATTAGCATCGCTCCATGCTCAGAGGTATGCAAATTATTTTCACTGTTTGACAATTTTCATTTGTAATGACGACCTCTTGGCATTCACCTAGGAACCCTTAACTGGTCACACTTATCTGGGTATTCACATACTTTACCGATGTATAAATTAAAGTTCAACCAAAATCTGTCAGGACACATGTGTAACAATGACAATGAATCAGGATGGAGGAGACAGGACACACTAACCAAGTCATACCACAGAATCAAGGTTGGAGATTGGAGAGAAGAGGCACTGGTGTACACATTAATATCACACCCAATGTACCGACCCCTGGTTTGGGTTAAACAAAAAATATTCAAAACATATTATCCTCATTTTTTTGCCGTTAATTTGGGAATAAAGATATGAAATTTATGAAAATAGGGTTGACAGTTCCAATAAATAACCTGGTCAAAATTAGCACGCAACAAACAGGTTCAGGGGTGTACAACTTCATATTCTAGAGAACCAGCTGCAGAAACAAAATAAATGAATTCAAAACTTTCAGCATCACTTACAAAATGTACAGTACATTTTAGTGACTAGCCCCAGATGTTGGGCGAGTGAAATTGACCTGGTACGAATAACATAAATATAAACATTTAACACAAGATGAAGTTGTAGTCTAAAAAGTTATAGATCTCTATCTGAACCTATGTGTATTAAATTTGAAAGTGAAAGAATGATAGTGTGTACATGATTTATAATAATATACATTATCAACCAATCATTGTAATTCGATTAAATACATCTATGTTTCTAAAACCTAATTACTGACACTTAAGTAAATAATAATTTATGATAATTTAGCAATTCTCGATATTTCATAATTTAATAGTTAATATTGCAAATGCATCGTGTGATGGAAAGGAAAAAAGATAACATGGGCTATTCCTGTAGTTTAATAATGTTTATTGATAAACTGATGATAAAAAAATCAAAAAAAAATCACCAGACATAAAAAAAATACAATAAATAAAAGCACCAAATGAAAAAAAAATTACTAGCTTATAGATTATATACATATCAAGAGCAAGATAACGACAAATGTCAAGCATAATCTGTGTTGTTCACACAAAGTATAAAAAATAATCAATAATATTGGGATGATTGAATGAAACTCACCTGTTTCTCACTCAAAACTGTGATTTCTCTCTGCAAGTCGTGAAGTTGTTTCCTAAGATCAGCATTCTACAACAAAATAATTACAATAAAATCGACATGCTTTCCCTTGTCGGCTGCCAGGAGTGTAGGTCTAGCGAAGAAAACTTCCACAAGAAAAATCGATAAGTACATCGCGTACTGGAAACAATGGTGCCAGTGAAAATGCCTTCAGTCAGTAAAACCGGGAACTATGCAGCTTACCTGTGGGTCCGATTTCATCTTCGTCACAAGAAACTGTAATAAAAATGCAACAGTTTAATTGTATATAAAGCTTTACTTTAAATGCTAATTGGACATGGGGCATCATCTGGCATACCCTACAAAGGGCGACTAATTTACAGTGACATCATTCAACGCAGGGATTCGTGTTGCTGTTTTCCTAGCATAGGCCCATTCACTCAAGTGGATCACATCCAAAGGTCGAAGAAAATTAGTAAAAAATAGCGTAAATAATTATTTTTGTTACCAAATTAAGCAAACGTAAATTTAATCATATACACTTTAAAGAATATAATTCATTTTACATGAATATTTCCGTTTAAGTAAAGAACTTTAATTTTGAAGTCCTAAAGTTCCCCGTTTGACACACCACACAGAAAGTTTACAACATTCACCACATAACCAACCTGGTGACTTTGAATTGCAGTCTTCAATTGCAACTGTATGGCATCTAAATCACACCGCGACATCTTGAAAGTCTTTTCTAACGATTCGTCACAAACCGGTAATAATTTTACAATTTAGTAGATCAGGAAAAATTATTAAACGTAGATGTAAACATCGCCTTGATCAACGACACCATTTCAGGCCGAATCACTTTCTTCCGCTTAGTGCGCGGAGGAATACAAAACGTGAACGTGCGGTTGGTCGCAGAGAAACTTCGGGGAAACTTTTTCCATGTGAAACTTTAATTCATTCCAGAACAACTGAAAATTAATAAATTCGGAAGTGTTTTTCTGTTTAACTGTCGATAAATTTGTAATAGGGAAATAACTGATAGTGATGAGTAATCATTATTTATAGTTTATTGCCTGTGTTCTAATTTTAACAAACGGGTTTTTTAGAATCTATATTCCATCCAAATGTGCATGCATGTGAACGAGAATATAAAAAATGCACTTTTTATATTATTATTTAATCTAACACTTATCACAAATAATTAAAGAAGAACATAATGAAAGGTAAATTTAATGCTAGTTAGCCGACCGGCACTGGCTTACGAGACAATATCAATATAATATGCACATTTGAAATCATACTTTTTTTTTATATATGCGTGTACCACCCTACAATATGACTCATTTTATAACATGTAAAACATTGTTTACTAAAACAATGAAAAAGACAAAATATATTACAAATTAACTGCCTCCTCATTAAAATAAGATTAGTTTACATCGAAATACCTTGAGATGCATGGTACGTGACTTGGCATTTTTGAGATGGAAAGTGCAATATACTATATAGCTTTATTCACTACGTCTCTAGATAAATATGTTTTTCTTCGTCCAAATAATCCTTACAACCACACTTTTCTTTAAAATTATAAATAACATCATACATATTTCTATGAACTATATATAAAATTTTAAATGGTATTTATGATAAAGAATGTTGCCATTCTACGGCACAGCAGCAGGGTACACCCTATGACATTATACCCAAAAAGATCAACAAGCAGGCTAAGGAGGCACCACTTTTCTATAAAAACTGTACCATTATGGAATAAATTACCTGAAACTGTTATATCGGCACCAAATGTTAACTCTTTTAAAAATAAATTGGACAATCACTGGTAAAGAGCTACAATCAAATATTAACTCTGCCTATAGAAATTAGCTGTTTTTATGTTTTGCAACTATTAGCGTTATGTATTATAATGATGTTTTTTTATGAGTCTGGTATAGAGGAATTTGATAATTCCTGAACCGGAAATAATTTATCTTATTTTTATGCATATACCAAATATGTGGCCGTAAATGTAGATTGTAGTTCACACCACACGTATCTTAGAACACTTCAGACTATAAAAGCGTAACATTATATAGTGTCGAATTTCAAAATTTTATGAGCTCATTTTATAGAATTTTTATTTTTATTATTGCGTATATATAATATTAGAAAAAAAAACATTACATATAAATCCGTGATATTAATAATATAAGTCGATAAAATGTTGAAATAAAGCACTATATGATGTCGTGTTTTTAGTGTCTGAAGTGTTCGGGCTACTTGCAAGTATTCAATACTTCAATGATTATAACTAAGTTATGATCGAAACTGTATTATTGTGATGTTGAATCCTACTCCTTCTGATCGTGGACTCCAAATGTAACTTGGACCCCCGGCACGTGACTTTCGACATTTGAAAATAAATCCAATCAAAAGAATAAGTCCAAACACTGCCTTTAAAGATGGGTCAGGGTCCGGGCTGGTTCTTTAACCTTTCGTTGATTTTCTGTTAATCCAAATATATATATATATATAAAAACATGCATGCTTCAGGTAACATGACTAAAAACAATAAGGTAGGTCGGTAGGACTGTGTGTACCGTGCCGATGAATTTCGGCACGTTTGAATTGGATCTTTAAGTACATTCGGGTAAGATAAAATTGTTAGGGTCGGAGGTAAAAACAAGGATCGGTCGAGGTACACGAAACATACTTTTTTGGGCCTTTTCTAAACTCAAATACCTGTGCTTGGATCACGTCAATTCATTCATTAACAGATGATTTTCATGATGTTGACGCAGTAATCACGGTAAGTTCCAGCTGGTTTACTCTTTAAAGAATGGTTATCGTGTTTTCTTGTTTTAATTCATTAAAACGGTCATTAATCTGATCTAGCATTTGACATCAAATTTCATATTTGATGAAGCAGCATCATTCGCCCCAAAAATCTCATTAAGACGGGCAAACTAACTTAATATTTACTAAAGGAATAATTTCATTCATGTATTTCAAAAACTTATGTCATATATCTACTATAATAAGGTACCTTATACATTAAATTGAATATCTTGGTTATATTAAAAGATATCTATTCAAGACATATGTATCATACAAAACATGAACAAATACATATTTTATACTGAAACAAACTCTAGTCTATTAGATATAGTAATAGCGATGATTCTATTGTTTCTCGTACGTATGTAGGCGACCATTTTTTAGAACAGAATACGCGCTATTATTGCCCTGTTTACGGCCTTCTTATATTGTCAAGAACTTTACTGAAAAATCATGACCGTTGCTCGAGAATGTATACCTGTTAAGTCTGCAAAAATTAGACCCTGCGATCCGCCATGGATGTGTAATAACCATAGGACATAGACCTTGAAATATTATTTAATTTGTTAATTATTGATCAATACTAAATTTTGCCCTTTTAACTGTGTTTTAAACTATTAAATGTAACCTTAAGAAGGGACCTTGAGAAGCCCTCGCCGGTAGAGCTCTCCCCAACCGCTTGGAGCCAATCGATTTCTCAATTATTTTTAACCTGTTTTCCTTTTTTTAAACTGATAAAAAAAAAAAAAAAAAAGTTACATCGTATGATTGCAGTGGCGCAGAGCGACCTGTCTTCGATGGTAGGGCTCTCCCCAACCCTAAGGTAGCGCACTTTGAGTCACTGCAACCTACATGTTAATAATAATAAGAAGGATAGTCTCACAATAATCTAATGTCGATATTGATCCCTATTACAAGTGGGGTTTTTTCTTATATTAAACAAACTATTTTAAGTTCTAGGAAACAGCCAACTGCAAGTATTTTATATGTACCAATGGAATTGATTTATATTTTGTACAAGTATTTTATATGTATTAATGAAAATAAATGTAATTGTGATATGTGACACTTAAATAAACAAATTGAACTTGAACTTGAACTTGTAATAAAATTCGTAGACTGATTCGTAAACGAAAAAGAACTCATAAAATTGCTCGATCTTCAAATTCCCCTATTGACTGGCTTAATTTCAGACGGTTACGTAACAGATGTGCTAATGCTTGTAGAATTGCTAAAAAGAAATATCACAACAAACTTACCTCTAGCTTACGGGACACGAATAGTCTAAATAACAAATATTGGTGGAATACTATGAAATTATTTATTGGCAACCCTGGTAAATCAAACTCAATTTCAACTCTGGTACATGCTGGTTCCCAATACGAAACAGCGGGTGAAAAAGCCAAACTGTTTAATGATTATTTTTCTTCCCAGTCTACTGTAGACGACTCACGCTCTCATCAACTCCAGTTCATAAATTAGACAATATCATTTTAACAGTTGAGGATGTTTGCGATGCTTTATTATCCCTCGATACCACGAAAGCTACTAGTCCAGATCTAATGAATCCACGCCTATTAAAAGAGGGCGCACATGAATTATCTTTGCCTTTATGCACCCTTTTTTGACTTATCTATACAAGCTGGCATATTTCCTGACTCTTGGAAAATAGCTAATGTTATTCCTGTACATAAAAAGAACGAAAAGAACGACATGAAAAATTATCGCCCTATTTCTCTTTTAAGTATTATTGGGAAGGTAATGGAGAGGTGTATGTGCAAGTATGTTCACAATTTTTTACATGAGTATAATTTAGTTACAAAATGCCAGTCTGGATTTCGCCCGGTGATTCCACAGTAAATCAATTATTGGCTATTACAAATGATTTGGGAAGGGCAGTTGATTCGGGAAAAGAAGTAAGAGCTTTGTTTTGTGATATAAGCAAGGCATTTGACCGAGTGTGGCACAAAGACCTTATATACAAACCTATTAATATTGGATTAAGCGGTAAAATGATTCAATGGTTCAAAAACTATTTAACAAACAGAAAACAAAAAGTTATTATCAACGGGGTGGAATCATACTTGGCAGATATCAAGGCTGGTGTTCCTCAAGGTTCGATCTTAGGGCCTCTTATGTTTTTAATTTATATAAATGATATTGTTATTGATATTGCCTCTGTAATTAAGCTTTTCGCTGACGACACCTCAATTTATATCATAGTTGATACGCCCTTTTTGGCAGCTGAACAACTAAATAATGACTTAGAAAAACCCAATATTTGGGCTAAACTTTGACTAGTGGATTTCAATCCACAAAAAAACTAAGAGCATCATTATATCAAGGAAAAGGGTCCCTCCCAATCATCCTTTCCTATATCTTAACAATAAAATGTTTCATCGTCTCACTCCTAATTATCTTTCCAAGCTTGTACCTCCTAGCATGTCTGATGTGCAAAACTACAGCACTAGGCATGGTAACGATCTTACAGGTATCAGATGCACTACTGAGTTTTATCGCAAGTCTTTCCTACCCTCAGTTATTTTNCGAGACAATCTTTTTGAAAGAAATCTTGTTGACAATCCCGTATGTTCATGTGGACATTTTGTAGAAGACAGTTCCCATTATTTGTTATATTGTACTAATCACATTGAATCACGCCAAAGATACTTGACTCCATTGCCTTACCAATTAAGTGTTGATCTATTACTGTTTGTTGATGTATCAAAAACATATGATCAAAATGTAAACATTTTTATAGCTATTCAAAATTTTATCAAATCAACCAGAAGATTTACAAGCAATTATAATTCAACCACATAAAGTTAACTACCCATCCAACCGTGTAAAACTCCATCAGTTACTATCCTTATCCCTACTATCATGTTCTATGTGTTTCTCTTCACAGTTTCTTATGTACATATTTAGGCTATCACTGCAAAGTTATACATGTTTTATCAGCAAAGCTTGTTATATATGATGAGAAGGACTATGTATAAGTACAATAGTACTTGTTTCCCAATATACATGTTTATTGATATGAATAAAATATGGTTTAAACTAAAACATGAAATCTTATATGTAAATATATTTCATAATTATGTTAGCAATCTTGCATCTTTTATGAGATATCTTATAAAGAATTTTATATGAGTTATTGTAAAATCTATATATAAGATACCATATAAAAAGCATTAGATATCTTGAATAAGTTCCTTTAACAGATATTGTATATCGATGAATTTTAAAAGAAACATAGATTTGCCTTTGGAATCATGAACCCTCCCGACCGAAAATATACGAAAATAAAGTAAAAAGCAACATCATTAGGAATAATAGAATTGTTCACCTCCTCCTCCATCTCACCACAATGGGTGAATGATTAATATACACCCTTAAGGTAGGGGATGATTATTTTCTCCTATTCTTTTATTCCAGTCAAAACTCCACCGACAGTAGTGTAAACAAAAACACACGGGAGTATGAATATCGTCGTTCACTTTTGATAAAGTCACAATTACCGGTGACGCATTTTAATGACGTCACATTTGAACACGTGCTAATCGGCACGAGGCTATCTCCCCCTAGGGGGTGACAAGCTGATATTTCCCGGCTAAAACGGGAAACACACCTGTGAAGGAGAATAATAGAATCTTCCCCATATCTTGAGGATGTGACAGAGAAATCTCCAACGCGAGGGATGATACTCTTGATTGTCTTACCCGAGATTTTGCCCGAGGATAAGACATTCGAGAATATCATCCCGAGGGTTGGAGATTTCTCTGTCACACCCTCAAGGTAGGGGATGATTGTTTTTTTCCCATCCTGTTTCACAAATCCGCCGACAAGCGGTGACTGCATGAAACATAAGCTTTGATTGTATGGGGTTTTTTTCTTCAGAAAATCCAGAGTTGTCTTCCATCGTCTGCTACTGTTGACGTGACGTCAATGCATTGATGACGTGACGTCATACTATTGTTATGACTTAGATCGCATTATTCTGCACGAGGCTATCTCACCGCACGGGATGACCAGCCGATCTATTCCGGCTTAAAAGGTAGGCACACATCTGAAGGATGGGAGAAATGTCTGTCTCGCCCTAGGGTAAAGACGGGATGATTCCAGTCGTCACGTTAACAATAGCAGATTAAGGAAGATAACTTCGATTTGCTGGAAAAAATGAAATCAACATTTGTATTTCATGAAAACGCCACTTGTATCTGATGTGGAAGAAAAAACAATGATTCCCCTATTAAGAAGTAAGACATAAAAATCTTAACCCTCTTAAATGTCTAGCCCGAGGCTTTGCCGAGGGCAAAACTTCTAAGAAATTTACCCTTTTGGTTGAGTTTTTCTGTCTTACCCCAAGGTGGGGAAAGATTATATTAATGTTTTCCTCGCCGTATTAAACTGGCTAAAAGGGGAGAAATGGACATCTCGCACAAGATTAAGAGTGGATACGCCAATCAAGGGAAAGAGAACATGATACGTCATTCACAGACTACAACGGCAACATGATACGTCACTCACAGACTCCAACAGCAACATGATACGTCATTCACAGAATACAACAGTAACATGATACCTCATTAACAGATACAACATCAACATGATACCTCACTCACCGATACAACATCAACATGATACGTCATTCACTGACTACAACGGCAACATGATACGTCACTGACAGACTACAACAGGAAAATGATACGTCACTCACAGACTACAACAGAAATATGATACGTCACTCACAGACTACAACATCAACATGATACGTCACGCACAGACTACAACGGCAACATGATACCTCACTCACAGACTACAACAGCAACATTATACGTCACTCACAGACTACAACAGGAACACGATACCTCACTCACAGACTACAACAGCAACATGATACGCCACTCTCAGACTACAACAGCAACATGATACCTCAATCACAGATACAACATCAACATGATACCTCACTCACCGATACAACATCAACATGATACGTCATTCACTGACTACAACGGCAACATGATACGCCACTACCAGATACAACAGCAACATGATACGTCACCCACAGACTACAACAGCAACATGAAACCTCACTCACAGATACAAAATCAACATGATACCTCACTCACAGACTGCAACAGCAACATGATACGTCACTCACGGACTACAACATCAACATGATACGTCACGCACAGACTACAACGGCAACATGATCCGCCACTCACAGATACAACAGCAACATGATACGTCACCCACAGACTACAACAGCAACATGATACGCCACTCTCAGACTACAACAGCAACATGATACGCCACTCACAGATACAACAGCAACATGATACGTCATTCACAGCCTACAACAGTAACATGATACCTCATTAACAGATACAACATCAACATGATACGGCAATCACAGACTACAACAGCAACATGAAACGTCACTCACGGACTACAACATCAACATGATACGTCACGCACAGACTACAACGGCAACATGATCCGCCACTCACAGATACAACAGCAACATGATACGTCACCCACAGACTACAACAGCAACATGATACGCCACTCTCAGACTACAACAGCAACATGATACGCCACTCTCAGACTACAACAGCAACATGATACGCCACTCTCAGACTACAACAGCAACATGATACGCCACTCTCAGACTACAACAGCAACATGATACGCCACTGACAGACTACAACAGCAACATGATACGCCACTCACAGCTACAACAGCAACATGATACGTCACCCACAGACTACAACAGCAACATGATACGCCACTCTCAGACTACAACAGCAACATGATACCTCAATCACAGATACAAAATCAACATGATACCTCACTCACAGACTACAACGGCAACATGATACATCACTCACAGATACAACATCAACATGATCCGCCACTCACAGATACAACATCAACATGATACGTCAATCACAGACTTCAACAGCAACATGATACGTCATTCACAGACTACAACAGTAACATGATACCTCATTCACAGATACAACATCAACATGATACGCCACTCACAGACTACAACAGCAACATGATACGCCACTCACAGACTACAACAGCAACATGATACGTCACTCACAGATACAACATCAACATGATACGTCACTCACAGACTACAACAGCAACATGATACGTCATTCACAGACTACAACAGCAACATGATACGTCACTCACAGATACAACATCAACATGATACGTCACTCACAGACTACAACGGCAACATGAAACGTCACTCCCAGACTACAACAGCAACATAATACGTCACTCACAGACTACAACAGTAAAATGATACGTCACTTACAGACTACAACAGGAACATGATACGTCACTTACAGACTACAACAGTAACATGATGCCTCACTCACAGACTACAACAGTAACATGATACGTCACTCACAGACTACAACAGCAACATGATACGTCACTCACAGACTACACCAGCAACATGATACGTCACTCACAGACTACACCAGCAACATGATACGTCACTCACAGACTACACTCACAGATACAACAGCAACATGATACCTCACTATCAACATGATACGTCAATCACAGAGTTCAACAGCAACATGATACGTCATTCACAGACTACAACAGTAACATGATACGTCACTCACAGACTACAACAGAAACATGATACGTCACTCACAGACTACAACGGCAACATGATACGCCGCCCACAGATACAACAGCAACATGATACCTCACTCACAGACTCGTCATTCACAGACTACAACAGCAACATGATACGTCACTACGTCACTCACAGACTACAACGGCAACATGATACCTCACTCACAGATACAAAATCAACATGATACCTCACTCACAGTTACAACATCAACATGATACCTCACTCACAGACTACAACAGGAACATTATACGTCACTCACAGACTACAACAGGAACACGATCCCTCACTCACAGATACAACGGCAACATGATACGCCACTCACAGATCAACATCAACATCATACGTCACTCACAGACTACAACAGGAACACGATCCCTCACTCACAGATACAACGGCAACATGACACGCCACTCACAGATCAACAGCAACATGATACGTCACTCACAGACTACACCAGCAACATGATACGTCACTCACAGACTACACCAGCAACATGATACGTCACTCACAGACTACACCAGCAACATGATACGTCACTCACAGACTACACCAGCAACATGATACGTCACTCACAGACTAAAACAGCAACATGATACGTCCCTCACGGACTACAACATCAACATGATACCTCCCTCACAGATACAACATCAACATGATACGTCATTCACAGACTACACCGGCAACATGATACGCCCCTCACAGATACAACAGCAACATGATACGTCACTCACAGATACGCCACTCACAGACTACAACAGCAACATGATACGTCACGCACAGACTACAACAGCAACATGATACGTCACTCACGGACTACAACAACAACATGATACCTCACCCACAGACTACAATAGGAACATGATACGTCACTTACAGACTACAACAGTAACATGATGCCTCACTCACAGGCTACAACAGTAACATGATACGTCACTCACAGACTACAACAGAAACATGATACGTCACTCACAGACTACAACGGCAACATGAAACGTCACTCCCAGACTACAACAGCAACATAATACGTCACTCACAGACTACAACAGTAACATGATAAGTCAATCACAGACTACAACAACAACACGGTACCTCCCTCACGGACTACAACAGCAACATGATACCTCATGAAACGTCACTCCCAGACTACAACAGCAACATGATACGTCACGCACAGACTACAACAGCAACATGATACGTCACTACGTCACTCACAGACTACAACGGCAACATGATACCTCACTCACAGACTACAATAGGAACATGATACGTCACTTACAGACTACAACAGTAACATGATGCCTCCCTCACAGACTACAACAGTAACATGATACGTCACTCACAGACTACAACAGAAACATGATACGTCACTCACAGACTACAACGGCAACATGATACGTCACTGAAAGACTACAACAGGAACATGATACGTCACTCACAGACTACAACGGCAACATGATACGTCACTGACAGACTACAACAGGAACATGATACGTCACTCACAGACTACAACAGGAACACGATACCACAGACTACAACAGCAACATGATACGTCAATCACAGACTACAACAACAACACGGTACCTCCCTCACGGACTACAACAGCAACATGATACCTCACTCACAGACTACGACAGCAACATGATACGTCACTCACAGACTACACTCACAGATACAACAGCAACATGATACCTCACTCACAGACTACAACAGTAACATGATACGTCAATCACAGACTACAACAACAACACGGTACCTCACTCACGGACTACAACAGCAACATGATACCTCACTCACAGACTACAACAGGAACATGATACGTCACTCACAGACTACAAGAACAACATGATACCTCACTCACAGACTACAACAGTAACATGATACGTCACTCACAGACTACAACAACAACACGGTACCTCACTCACAGACTACAACAGGAACATGATACGACACTCACAGACTACAACAGCAACATGATACGTCACTCACAGACTACAACAGCAGCATGATACCTCACTCACAGACTACAACAACAACATGATACGTCACTCACAGACTACAACAGCAACATGATACGTCACTCACAGACTACAACAACAACATGATACGTCACTCACAGACTACAACAACAACATGATACCTCACTCACAGACTACAACAACAACATGATACCTCACTCACAGACTACAACAGCAACATGATACGTCACTCACGGACTACAACAACAACATGATATGTTACTCACAGACTACAATAGCAATATGATACCTGTATTGAATTTGCTTAAAGTAACTGATGTGAAAGATGTATTTTGTTTTCCTATTTACCATAATTTCGAATTCAGCTTGCTTGAATAAGAAAGTTTTCAAGGAAACAAATGTCGTCGTAATGTAATAGTTTGATTACGAACGGTATACGTATGAGCTAGCCTTGCCATACTTAATTTTATTTGATTGAAATACGAATTGCTGTTGAAACATGAATCAGGTAAATATTATATTAATTTTATACGATTCAGCATCAATATATTGTGGTTTCCCTTAGTTTTAATGTAAATGAAGACGTGTACATATCCGCGAGCTGATAATAAAAGTATGAAAAAAAATAAAAAAATAAAACTTGTCATCAGTCAAACTTTACAGTATGCTATTACTTAAGTAGCATAGGTAATTTTACATATTACAGGTGTCAGGGCACCGTCTCAATAAACCTGTTGGGTTTTCATTTAACATCAGTTGTAATGCTACACATAACAGATGTCCGCCATCAGAATACCAGTAGACATAGACCAATAATTAATGTAGTTTCTTTACCAATATCAGAAGGTGTCACTTCCCCTCTCAGTCCAAACTGTCAGCATCCCCACTCCTCTCAAACTTGGCAACCTTCCTTATGTGGTCAAGACAACGTACACATGGACTTGGCTATACGTTCGTCCAAACCATCCTAACTAACTAAAGTCCATGGCCAAATTCTGATGAACAAACGTGATCACGCTGCATACCAAGGATATACTCTTCTGAGGTTTAAATCACGTTCAATTCTCGTTTTGATCTGGTGTAGCAGGTTTTTGTAATATTTAACAAATTATGATCAGGTTGATCACTTAAATTGTCATTGTGTTGCCATTTTTAATTGTAGCAGGTTCAATTTTGCTGTACAACTTTATAATGTTCAATATGATAAAAAAATAATATGTAACAAAGTTGAAAATTATACATCATTGGTATTTTTTTTACATATTTATTGTAACTGAAGCACTTTTGTTGTTTGACCCTGAAAAAGGTGACAAATAACACAAATAAAAATGGGACAAAAAAAAAGGAAGCACACGGACCCCCCATTTTTGTGGCTGTTTCAGAAAGAGAAACACATTTTCTTTTCATTCATTTAATATTAAAAAAAGTTTAATGGCAGAACGTTTTATATCAAGCGTTTAATCTGCAAAAAATGGTGAAAAAAATAGTATTTTTTCATTAAAAAAATAAGGGGTAGGGGTAACTAAAATCGCCTTTCTGAGTAAAAAGAATAAGATTAAGAAATTTTAATTCCATAATTTAAAAGAAAAATATTTCAATTCTACACATATTCATACATATCTGATAACACACTTGGAAGAAATGGTATGAATGTGTTATGCAAATGGTCAAAACCCCAAAAATCACCTAAAATCACATATTGTGTTAAATTGGTATCTTTGCCCGATCATAGCACAAAAACGAACACACCGACATATACTTTTTTTGCATTTTCTACTATGCCATTAACTCCTTTTTCCAAAAATCCATATAAGAAAAAAAAGTTTAATACAGGATTGATGGCACACGGTGTATATAAAGGAACTCGAGAGAGATTTGGAATTAAGGATCAGCTATGAAACCATACCAAATAAAGTTGTTTGTACTCAGACTATCACATCTATATTCCGCAATTCACGTGATGGAGAGGTCTGCCCGGTTGGAATTTAATTCGGTTTAAAGAGAGAGAGGGAAATCAGCACCACATTGATCCTATAACATGAATGTTAAAAAAATGTTGTAGATGAATTGCCACTATGAAAAGCTAACTGTATGTGTTTGTTATATTATTAGAGTAAATTTCATTATTGCACGTTTTCAAAAATATTCATAAATACACACACTTTACATGTTCATTTGCTTGAAAAGGAATGAAGAGGCCGGATTATAAAAAGTTAGATAACATAAACAGAGAGGTAATATATATATATAAAATTCGATAATTTTTCAACCTTGAAAAAAAGGATACTGTATCGAACCTGACAACAAACTCTTTCGTTTAATCAAGTATATATAGGTATCGTCACTTTGCAAAAACCAGGGATGTGTAGTACACATCCCTGCACTGCTGAAAAACAAACTAAATTCTTTCTGTCAAAATCTTTCCTTTTCCGTCCAAATTATCATCTGACATTATTCTTCAAATTGTTGAGGTTGGTCAGTACCCTGTAGATGTAGAAGCAATGATAGAGAACTATCTAACCGACATTTCGAAAAGCATCATGGAATAGTTCTTCATTAAAAGAAGTTGAATGTTCCAAAAATTAGTTATACATCTGATTTTTTCAGCACTATTTCAGTAATTATGTTTTTCGTCCACTAACAGAATTACTAAGATTTATTAGTTTGTTAAACGCTCGCCATTTTAATTTCAAAAGAGTTGAAAGACAGGTGCCTGTTTTAAAGTACATTAAAGTTCCCGCGCTTTATAGCTTTTGGTAATGCTTATAAAATCCGAAATGTTCCGAACGATGAATAACCTCTCGGACAATAATTTTTTAGTTTAAACATGATTAGTTATGTACTTTTTTTCATCATACATAGCACTTCAATAAAAACCATCTTGATATCTGAGACAAAAGTAAGTCGTAGCTTTGCGGAAATTAATAGAAATAATATTTTTACAAGCGAACTATTTCTTAACTGTAATTGGCTACCGTCATTCAAAATGGCAGCCTCCATGTTGTAAGTCCCGACAGTTGTTGCTGTGATAAAATTTCATTTTATGACCAATAAACTGCATAAACTAGGTAAGTATCTCTATAAAAAGACATGGTTTGTAACAGTCTTACCAGTATAAGTAAAGGAGACCTTTAATTTATACATAAGACTTGTATATATTACATAAATTCTTTTTCGACTTCAGTACTCTCGGGATTGTACCTGTACCACTGTCCTGCCATTTAGATCTTAACAACACAGATTTGGTTATCACCATTTACGCAGTTTGCGATTTGTTTATGCAGTATAATACTTTTGTTCCCGTTTGACATTGTAAGCATGTCTAATTTTGAAGGAAGTCATATGCCGTGGGTACTTGGCATAAGATCAAGTTTTGCTATCGGGTAGGGTGATGAGCTTTTAAAACTGCACAGATCTTTATCTAGGTAAAAACTGTTGAGCTGACTAAGTATTTTAGTCATGGAACTAGCAGGGTTTTATAAACCCCAGCCTGAAGGTTTTATATGAAATTTAGCCATGTTCTTTGCCCTCATTCCACACGTAGATGTCTGGGGTTTTTCTGCATTTAGTTATTCTGACAAACTAGACAAACTACTTATTTTTCAACAGATTTAAAACATTTTATGTTATGGACATTAGCTGAAAACTGTCCAATAAGTGAGAGAAAGGACAGTTGCTGAGGCCGGTTACTCAGTAATGGTTAGGGCCGATACTACTCCCATAACATGAGAGGCCGCTGGTCGGCCTTTTTTCAATCGGATATGATTTTGCCCGCGGCGCCTGTCAAAAGTTTTTCGCCGTGTAAAACCTCTAACATTGTTGGAGTAGGGCCGATACCTGATCTTTTTCTCACTTAATGATCAGTTTGAGGCTTATATCCAACTTAAAACATAGTCCCCTCGACATTGTTTTCGAAAGAAATAACGCAAATTAGCAATATTCAGCACTTTAGTTTTGGTCAGGTATGTCTGGACCCCTCAATCTACACATGCCAAATTTTCCTGATGTCAGCCTCGGTTCAGATCTGTGCCTGTCGTTTTCTGTACAGGTTCAACCGTTTCAACCGGATACGCGAATCTACCCTTAGTTAAATATAACAATACAGTGTTACTTCCTGATACCCAGCCCTACTTCTGGTTTCTTGCTAGAGGAAATTTCCCTCAATTGGTAATAATGATAATATTTATTCTGGTGCAGCAAGTAAATAGAAAAGAAAGAACCCAGGAAAGATGGAAAACAAAACAGATCCCAGGTTATGCAATGGGGACATAAGGGGACCTTACATTTATAACCCCCAGACTCCGCAGATGGCCCCACATTTTAAAAAAACCGGACTCGGCAGATGGCCCCACATTAAAAACACCCGGATTTGGCAGGGGGCCCCACATTTATACCCCCTGACTCGGCAGGGGGCCCCACATTTATAACCCCGGACTCGACAAGGGGCCCTACATTTATAACCCCCGGACTCGACAGGGAGCCCCACATTTATAATCCCCGGACTCCGCAGTGGGCCCCACATTTATAACCCCCGAGCTCTGCAGGGGGCCCAACATTTATAACTCCTGAGCTCTGCAGGGGGCCCCACATTTATAACCCCCAGACTCTGCAGGGGCCCCATAATTTATAACCCCTGAGCTCTGCAGGGGGCCCCACATTTATAATCCCCGGACTCAACAGGGGCTCCATAATATATAACCCCTGAGCTCTGCAGGGGGCCCTACATTAGTCACATGCAGTAATATAAGATATATACAGGATGTCTATTCTTTGTTTCTTCAATGAAACCAGCCCCGATTCTGCAGGACTATATCCTTTCCCCAAACATGCATGAGTAAAAATATTATGAATGGCACATATTTAAATTATGTTTGCTTAGTGAATTATCTTGTCTTTTGGACTTGTTTCATTTCTACATGGTTTAATATAGCTGTATTTTTTCTTTTATGTTTAACTTTTATCTGATGAAGATCTAGAAGAAGTGACAGATTAGTTGGCTTTATAGCAGAATATAGGTTAAAATAACAGTTATGCCTGACCTGTTAATTGATGTTCCATTCACAGATGCCAACTACAGTACATATGAATAACCTGTATCTGCTAATAAACACAGGACATCACTGGTGACTTTCCTTGTAGTGGACCTGATGATCCATTTCCTATTTTTGGACTATATTGGTGAAAACAACTTTAATATAGCCTTGGGTGTAAAATTTGTACTAGGATGCTTATATATTTGGCCAGTAGCATGCTTTGATAAAGGAGTAGCAAGTTTGAATAAATGGTTTTGACCTGTTTCAAAGTAACAGGGTTCAAATTTGTTAAAAAAATGAACAAATTATTTTTTATAACCATGAAGCCATCAAAATCAATATCTTTCTATGCAGATAAAAATATTTGTTATCACATGTACAATCAACTTTCAAAAACTATGACCATGCTCATGTAAAAACACTTAATACGTAGAAGAAAGTTATAGCTGTTGGCTGTTTTTCAACCAGGTACTAAAAACTGACACATTCTCTGCCTAAATTCAAGTAATATTTCCCAACTTTTTCAGTAACAGTTGGATTCCAAATTGAAAAAAAAAAGTATTTTTCAATGCATATCTGAGATGATTTTTGGGAAAGAGATACATCAAAGTCGAGGGCCTGTATTCATGAAACCGTTCTCATGCTCAAGCATGGATTTTGTGCTCAGACCAACTTTCTTGTAAATTATGTCAAATGATCAAAAAGTCAAATGTAAACATGGAAAACAGTATTTGGCTTTAAGTGTCTTCGACTTTTTTTTATGATGGTGGGCTATTAAAATCACCCTGCGTCTGCAGTGGTCCATCGTCCGTCATTCGGTCTGTCATCTGTCCATCCTTAAACAATTCTTGTTAGTGCTATTTCTCAGAAAGTACTGGAGGGATCTTTCTTAAATTTCACATGGAGGTTTCTCACGATCCTTAGTTATGCATATCGTTTTTTGAGACTGATCGCAAAACCAAAATGGTAGACAGGCAGCCATCTTTAATTTGAAAGTTAAAGTTTGTTAGCACTATTTTTCAGAATGTATGGGAGGGATCTTTCTCAAATCTTACATGATGGTTCCCCATCGTCCCTAGTTATGCATATTGTTTTTTGGGACTGATCACAAAACCAAGATGGCCGACAGCCAGCCATCTTGAATTTGAGAATGAAAGTTTGTTAGTGCTATTTCTCATAAAGTATTGGAGGGATATTTCTCAAATTTTACATGTAGGTTCCCCATCGTCCCTAGTTATGCCTTTTTTTGGGACTGATCATAAAACCAAATTGGCCGACAGGCAGTCATCTTGAATTTGAGAGTTAGTTTGTTAGTGCTGTTTTGCAGAAAGTCCTGGAGGGGTCTTTCTCAAATTTTACATGAAAGTTCCCCATGGTCACTAATATATATATATATACAATTAGGCATATTAAATTTTGGGACAGAAGGGAAACCAAGATGGCCAACAGATGGCCATCTTGAATTTGGGAATGAAATTTTGTTAGCGTTACTTCTCAGAATGATCAGGATGGGTCTTTCTCAAATTTCACATGACTAGGTTCCCAATAGCTTATAGTTCTGCATTTTGAATTTTTGGGATGATTGGAAAACCAAGATGGCTGGCAGCTGGTCATATTGAATTTGGGAGTAAAAGTGTTTTAGCCCTTTTGCTCAAAAACTATTGGAGGGATCTTTCTCAAATTTCACATAAGGGTTCTTCTTGTTCTTAGTTATGCATATCAAATCATATCGGCTGGTCATTTTGTTACAGGTTAAGTTTGTTATCGCTATTTCTCAGAATTAACTGGAGGAATTTTTCTCAAATTTGATATGTAGGTTCCCCTTGATCCTGAGTTGTGCATGTTAACTTTTGAGGTTGATAAAAAGATTGATGAAGATGGCGGACAGGCAAACTGATCAAACGGATAAGAGAAAAGATGAGAAAAGATCGAACTGACATAAAACTAATGTACAAGGGTGGTCACCAAGATTCCTCTGGGATCTCTTGTTTTCCAAATCATTGACAAAATAGTATTTGTTTATCATTTATAACCAGAACAAGAAATAAGGCTTCAGCACAAAATCCATGCTTGAGCATGAGAACGGTTTCATAAATACGGGCCCTGAACTCCTGCTTTTCCTGTGTGGCTGGCCCAGATTTTGAGGGTTCACTAAATGTCTTAGTAATACATGGGACTCACCAATAACGTTCATGATCAGGACTCAAATGAAAAAATCCTAAACCAATCATTTTTCAGTTTTTGCTATTCATGGCACCAAATTTCCAGTATAAAAGACCTTTAACTCTGTTAAGTGTAGGAAAATCCATGAATTATTACATTTAGCCCAGCATAGGAGAAACAAATGCATAAACAGTATGACGATTGTTAAAATTTGCTGCATTTGTCCGCCTTATTATATATTTACATACACATACATTATTTCTTAATATGCAGACCAAAACTACAAGGGAAGATGGCAAAACGAACAGCCACAACAGAACTGACAGACAGGAATTGGGACCATGAGGATGAGCCAGAGGAGGTTTGTACAAGATCAGTAACTTAGACTAGACATGTACACTTAGACAGTCCCTTATATGGTCTGGGCAGTGTCAGCATGTATCTTATGTATAACATGTACACTAAGACAGTCCCTTATAGGGTCTTGGCAGTGTCAGCATGTATCTTATGTATAACATGTTCACTAAGACAGTCCCTTATAGGGTCTGGGCAGTGTCAACTTGTATCTTATGTATAACATGTACACTAAGACAGTCCATTATAGGGTCTGGGCAGTGTCAGCATGTATCTTATGTATAGCATGTACACTAAGACAGTCCCTTATAGGGTCTGGGAAGTGTCAAATTGTATCTTATGTATAACATGTACACTAAGACAGTCCATTATAGGGTCTGGGCAGTGTCAGCATGTATCTTATGTATAACATGTTCACTAAGACAGTCCCTTATAGGGTCTGGGCAGTGTCAGCATGTATCTTATGTATAACATGTTCACTAAGACAGTCCCTTATAGGGTCTGGGCAGTGTCAGCATGTATCTTATGTATAACATGTACACTAAGACAGTCCCTTATAGGGTCTTGGCAGTGTCAAATTGTATCTGATGTATAACATGTACACTAAGACAGTCCCTTATAGGGTCTGGGCAGTGTCAGCTTGTATCTTATGTATAACATGTACACTAAGACAGTGCCTTGTAGGGTCTGGGCAGTGTCAGCTTATATCTGATCTATAACATGTACACTAAGACAGTCCCTTATAAGGTCTGGGCAGTGTCAGCTTGTATCTGATGTATAACATGTACACTAAGACAGTCCCTTGTAGGGTCTGGGCAGTGTCAGCTTATATCTGATGTATAACATGTACACTAAGACAGTCCCTTGTAGGGTCTGGGCATTGTCAAATTGTTTCTTATGTATAACATGTACACTAAGACAGTCCCTTGTAGGGTCTGGGCATTGTCAAATTGTTTCTTATGTATAACATGTACACTAAGACAGTCCCTTATAGGGTCTTGGCAGTGTCAAATTGTATCTGATGTATAACATGTACACTAAGACAGTCCCTTATAGGGTCTTGGCAGTGTCAGCTTGTATCTGATGTATAACATGTACACTTAGACAGTCCCTTGAAGGTCTGGGCAGTGTCAGCTTGTATCATTTGTATCAAATGTTTGCCATGATAGCTTGGTAGTTTATATACTATTTTTAACATGCATGTCCTGTAGACTGGGCAGTTTGTAAGATTTTACTTTGCCCTTGTTTGCTATATAAAGGAGTCTTGGTATACCTAGCTGAGAGATCTGTGTATCCCAGCTCAATATTTTGGCATCCTTAAGCTGCCAGGCTACCGTTTTGGTCAAACCACACATGTATGCTAGAGAGCTCGAGTATGTAGATGTTCGTAACATTCTGTATTATGTTAGATGTTGATGATTGGCTAATATGACATGTGTAGTATGTTTCTCCTTCAGGCAGGACAGTTTGTACAGGCCTCATCGAACACAATCAAACAGAGACAGATCATTAAAGCCAAAAGAAAAAGCAGCACTGCAGAGGTTAGAAAAAAAATCTCACTTTCACCCTATTCCTGTTCATTCTAATCATCAAATAAGATTTCTCATTTCAGTTTAATTTCTTGTCAGCTGGTCAATGGTCCATTCATGATCAGATCTCTTGTTATATATGACCTCAATAAGGCCCCTTTCCTGTATCCAGTTTAACCAGTTGAAACAGTTGAACCTGAAAGAAAACGACAGGCGTAGATCTGAACCGAGGCTGACCTCAGGAATATTCGGCACGTGTAGATTGAGGTGGTCCAGACGTGCCTGACCAAAACTAAAAAGCTGACTATTGCTAGTTTGCATTATTTCTTTTTAAAACAAGGTCAAGCCACATGTAGATTTTAAAGCCATTACCAGGGTATATAATTTATATAATAAGTGGACATGTGAAAGAAAGACATATCATTCTTGATATATTGTTATTTAATCTCTGAAACTGTGTATTTTTGGCTTCGCCTATAGTTCTGTCCAAGTGCGTTTATATATTATGGAATATTTCTGCGCCACCTGAACCGTTTCTACCGGGAAACACGAATATGACCTAAAAGACTTTATGTTGATTACATGTTTTCAATTAACACAAAATACATTGTATTTCATTTTCACAGGGAGGAAGCAGGTCATTCACCGGATTCTCAGGTTTCAGCTTCAAACCCACATCAACAAGTACCCCATTCAGCTTCAACGTCAAATCGGTGACAAATGGCCAGTCAGAAACAAAAGAAACGGCAGCCAGTGTGATTCCCCCTGTCAAGGGGGTTCCAGCCCCCAACCCAGTCAAGTCCACACCAGCCAGTAATGGCTCAGCTAAGACAGAAAGTGGAGATAGTGTCACCTGCAATGCATATTCAGAGAATCTGAAGAAACTTAACGAGAGTGTGTTGTCATGGATACAGAAACATGTGGAAAAAAATGCATACTGTATTTTGACTCCAATATTCAAAGACTATGAAAAACATCTTGATGAACTTGAAAAGGAGAAATCTGAGAAAACAGGCAAGAATAATGGGATGGAAAGTAAGACAGCCACTACTTTTTCTACTGTCACTACAGGTAGGATGTGCAGAGTTTTAAAGGTTGTTAAAATTATTTTAAATGAAAATGTAACAATTAATATTTAAAGGGGTGGAATATTAAATTGTAAGATAATGCATGCACCTGTTGTTCTTTAAAAGTATATGTTTTCAAGACAATTAAGTGATATTAAACCTATTTATTATCTTGCTCTGAATACATAAACTTTATGTCAAAATAATTTACTTCAGGAGTTGAGCCTGCTTTGTCCTCCACTAAACCTGCATTCTCATTCGGAACGTCTGCAACAGCAACACCCAGCAGTGGATTCAGCTTCGGGTCTACGAAGGCTGCCTCAGCACCATCTGATGGTACTAAGGGAGCTAATGGAGGCTCCACATTCGGCGCTACTGTCACTGGATTTTCGGGATTTAATCTACAGTCTAATCTTGGAACTAAACCTTCACCGTTTTTTGCTGTTGGTCAATCTACAGGTGCTATGGGTTCCTCACAAGGTAAAGCCCCCCCCCCCATCTGATCTGATTTTAGACTCCTTTCCTCTTTTTGCCTGTCAATGTGTCTTTAGGTTTTGTCCCCTTACCTCCTGGTTATAGCTGATACTAGGGAATTTTTTTTTTTTTATATTTACTACTTAAATCAGATAATAACAATGAAGCACCTTATTCTATTCATATGAGACCTAAACTTTTAACATTTTGTTAAAAACTTTCAATCATATTAATTATTGAATGCCATTATCCTGCAGGAGCGTACAATTCCTCTACACTGATGCCCAGGGCTAGTAGATTTTATGTCATGACTAGTGAAAATTTTAAATATTTACTATGGAAATAAAGGTGTGCTAGTAGAACACTCCAGAGTATGCCTGTGGGCTAGTATTCTTGATTAGAAACTGTACATCCCTGCTTTTTGGAAGGCAATATACAAAGTATAGTTCTCCCTTATTCCTACATTGAAATCGGGGGCCACTTTTGTAGGTCATTTACAAAATACGGTCAGATCTAGTAATCTGATGCCGTTCCCAGGCGAGCCATGACAAAGCCTTGCATTGCCTGCATAAACATTTTCAGTGTCTGTCAGGATTTATTTCGTCTTTGCGTATTGCAGAGTTATCTTCTCTTGGGAGCAGGTATTGATTGTTATGTCACTTGTTTGTGAGAGTAACGTCATCAATGTTTGAGACAGCGACGTAATTTTCTCACACAAACCAATGACGTAACAATCAATACCTGCTCCCAAGAGAAGATAACTCTGCAATACGCAAAGACCGAATACCCAAAAATGTTACTTTAAAAAAACCCAGCCAAAGCGTTTGTTCCACATAAACTAACAGGCCCAAGGTGTTTATAGAAATACAGTATCAAACCAGGCCTTTAACAGATGTACATTTCTGCTTGTCTGATTCAGATGCAGCAGAGGAAGAGTATGAACCCCCAAAGCCAGAATCAACAGAGGTCAAAGAGGAAGGAGCTTTACACACAATCAAGTAAGCCATAACAACAAAATTTTGTCTGTCCATAGTCTTGGTAAGTAATTTTTGTCTGTCCATAGTCTTTTTCAGTAATCTTTGTCCATAGTCTTGGTCAGTAATCTTTGTCCATAGTATTGGTCAGTAATCTTTGTCTGTTCATAGTCTTTGTCAGTAATCTTTGTCTGTCCATAGTCTTGGTCAGTAATCTTTGTCCATAGTATTGGTCAGTTATCTTTGTCCATAGTCTTTGTCAGTAATCTTTGTCCATAGTATTGGTCAGTAATCTTTGTCTGTCTATAGTCTTTGTCAGTAATCTTTGTCTGTCCATAGTCTTTGTCAGTAATCTTTGTCCATAGTCTTGGTCAGTAATCTTTTGTCTGTCCATAGTCTTTGTGAGTAATCTTTGTCTGTCCATAGTCTTTGTCAGTAATCTTTGTCCATAGTCTTGGTCAGTAATCTTTGTCTGTCCATAGTCTTTGTGAGTAGTCTTTGTCCATAGTCTTGGTAAGTAATTTTCGTCTGTCCATAGTCTTTGTCAGTAATCTTTGTCTGTCTACACTGTTAGTTATGGGTTATCATATCGAGGGTATTGACAGATTTTTCATCCTAACTGATATCTATTAAAACGGTATTCACATGTACATTGTATATAAATCTATTAGTTTCAGTGAATTATGTCATTGTATGTCCTTTAAAACTGGGTCAGCAAACACTTTAGAAAGCAAGAGATGGAGTTTAGAATTAGATAAATTCTGTATATATTTACTGCTATTTAAATGTTAGATGGCTTCTTTCTTGTTTTAAAGTAATATTCTATTGATTGATATACTTAAATGTGTTTCTGTTGTTTTTGAAATGCTTGCGATTGTCATAATTAAAAGGAAATTCTCTGGGGTTGGGGAGGGGATTATAATGTATTGAAAAATTTTGAAAGAAATAATACACAAATAGATCATTTAGAAAATTAAGCAATATGTAAAATGTTTTGTTCCAGATGCAAGCTGTTCTACCAGAAGGATGGGGCCTGGAAAGAACGTGGAGTAGGGTTTCTACATCTAAAAAAGGCTGACGACAAAATACAGCTTGTAGTACGAGCTGATACCAGCTTAGGTATGGTAACATTGATATCCTGACAGAACACTCTGTACAGCTGTTTGCCACACTTATTTGGTTCGGTTTATATAGCCTTCTAGGTTTTTTCCTGTTAGGGAAAAGAGTTTTGACTGATCTCTTGTATTTGGAGGTTTTTTGCTTTCTAATAAGAAGGAAAGTTTGAAAAAAAAAACACAGGAAAATTGGGGATTTAGACAATTCTAGACACATCTTTTTTTATCATCTGTAGGCAGCATTTCCTACATTACTGAGGAAAAACTCTGCATCTCTTACTGAGGCTACCAAGCAGTTGTGTGTAACATAATAATTACAGCTGTTGATTAAATTTTCGGAAGTCATATTATGATCTTAAAGTTTAACTAGATACAGTTTGTTCGGGAGGAGTGAAGGCAGGGAGGTAGATACAGTTCATTCGGGAGGAGTGGTGGCAGGCAGGCAGTTTTTGTGACCCCTGATATCCCTATCATCCACAATTGGCATATTCCTTATAAACATTTCAGACCTCATCACAGATCGATCATTAATAAAAGTATTTCCCTTTCAACAATTCCCAATTTCTAATATATTTAGCTCACCTGTCCGAAGGGCTGTCGTCCGCCCGTAGTCCACCCGTCGCCCTCCGTCCGTAGTCCACCCGTCGCCCTCCGTCCGTAGTCCACCCGTCGCCCTCCGTCCGTAGTCCACCCGTCGCCCTCCGTCCGTAGTCCACCCGTCGCCCTCCGTCCGTAGTCCACCCGTCGCCCTCCGTCCGTAGTCCACCCGTCGCCCTCCGTCCGTAGTCCACCCGTCGCCCTCCGTCCGTAGTCCACCCGTCGCCCTCCGTCCGTAGTCCACCCGTCGCCCTCCGTCCGTAGTCCACCCGTCGCCCTCCGTCCGTCAACTTTTCGTTTAAAACGTTACTAGTTCTGAACAGCGTAGTGGAATTTAACTAAATTTGGTCTGGGGCATCCTGAGGCCAAGGGGACTCAATTTTGTATAAATGGTGGGTGTGGCCCCCCTGGGGCAGAGGAGCGGGGCCCAATAGGGGAAATATAGTTAAAACCTTTAAAATCCTTTTCTACCATAAGGATTAAGGGAGTTTATCGTTATTTAGCCAAGAGCATCTTGGGTCCAAGGGCACTCAATTTTGTATAAACGGTTGGTGTGGCCCCCCTTGGGGCAGATGAGCGGACCCAATAGGGGAAATATAGGTAAAAATTTAAAATCCTTCTTCTAGCATAGGGATAAAGAGATTTTATCCTAATTTAGTCTGAAGCATCCTTGGGCAAAGGGGACTCAATTTTGTATAAATGTTGGGTGTTGCCCCCCTTGGAGCAGAGGAGTAGGGCCCCCAGGGGAAACAGAGGTAAACCTTTAAAATCCTTCTCCTAGTGTAGGAACAAAGGGATTTTATCCTAATTTAGTCTGAAGCATCCTTAGGCCAAGGGGACTCATCTTTGTATAAACAGAGGGTGTGGCCACATTGGAGTCAGAGGGGAAGGTCCAAATAGGGGAAATAGAGGTAAACCTTTAAAATCCTTCCTCTACCATAGGGATTGAGGGATTTCATCCCAATTTGGTCTGGAGCACCCTTAGGCCGAGGGCACTCAATTTTGTATAAACAGTGCACCGGCTCCCAGTCCAGAGGGGTGAGCTCCAATATGGGGAATAGAGGTAAAGCTTTTAAAATCCTTCTTCTACCATAGGGATTATTGGGATTTTATCCCAATTTTGTCTCCATCAAGTTGTCTAGTAGTGCCTGTTACTATTAGGGTGTATTCATTTAAACAAGATGGCCACCAGGCCGCCATTTTATATTTTGACATTTGAAGTTTGTACATACAGTACCTACGATGGAGTGCTATATCTTTACCTCATATTAAGTACTTTAAACATATCCAGGTGAGCGATACAGGCCCTCTGGGCCTCTTGTTGTATATATACATATGTCTATGTATCAGTTATATGTCTTGCAGGGTAAAATACAGAAATCTTTGTGAAAAAAATAGCATTTTCATGAGAATTAAACAAACAAAATCTTCATTTGCCTCAGGAAATAGTCAATGTCTCAGAAGACAATAAATAATAATACCAATAAAACAGCTGTTTTATTATACCAACAACAAATTAAATCAGAATGAACGAAACCCAAAATTCTGTGAAAATTTGAATGCAGGTTAAATATCTCATCCCGGGTAAATAGCTCTAATGACTATTTACCTGGTAAATAGTTTCTTGAAAGAGGTTATTTTGAATAGCATTTCTATTTTCTACTTTTATATGGTGTAAAAAAGAAAAAAAGGTATAATAAAGGTGACAATGGACCTTTATTCTAGAATACACTGTTAATTTGGGAAATGTTTTCATTGCAGTATAACTTTGGACGTTTCCCTCCATGAGAAGGGCAATTTTATTATGAAAGCAAATATTAGTGCACATGCCACATATAAAAATTACATGTGAGCGGTGAATGTAACGCTGGGCAAATATTTTGTATTATGGAAGGTTTCCTGATATACAGTATGTAGTATCTGCAACATAAAAGATTCACTTAAATGACCTGTATTATTATAAAAATAATAATAATATGCAACATTTGATATAGTGCCCTATCTAGCTAGAACAAGCCACTCTGAAGTGCTTTACAGTACATAGATATACAATTAATACAATTAGCATATGCATTTACATATACATTAATCAGTACAATTTTGAGGAATTAGCAGCAGCTGCTTTATCAGGTGCTAGCTTCTAGTCCTATGCCACCTGGCTAATTTTCTGAACTAACTTGAGATAATTCTTATGTTTCAGGGAACATCTTATTGAATATAATTCTATCTAGCTCACTACCCTTGAGTCGCCAGGGCAAGAACAATGTGAGCATAATGTGTGTTCCCAACCCGCCCCTTGACACCAAGGAAGATCCCAAGGCCACTCCTATGCTTATCAGAGTCAAGACCCCCGAAGATGCCGACACACTCCTTGAAAAAATGAAGGAACTAAGGAAATAGTGAATTAAAAGGAAATGGTATATTTGTGTACCGTTACTAAGACATCAATGGAACAGCAGAGCTAGAAAAAACCCATTTTGAACCTTTTTTTACAACTATGTGCATAATACATTGGGAGGCATAAACCAATTCCTGTCTTAGGCGACGGCAGGGGGGGGGGGGGGGGGGAGTGAAAACTTGAGAAAATGTTTCAAAAAGTGAAAGTGATAATATCAGACGGTAAAGTGTTAATATCAGACTTTCAACATTTGCTGGAATTAGGTAAACCTAAACTTGGATTTTTAAAGTCTGTTTATTAGTATGCCTAACACACTGTCTTGTAGAAGTGTTTTGCAAGTTTTTGCTTTCTGACTTCAACCAATCCACCATATTTTTTTAGAACCAAAAACAGAAATACGATATTGTTTTAATAAGCCGGTAGTGACTTATGATTGTTCCTTTCAATGTTCAAATCCTCATAAAAGAGAAAGAAATCATGTTTGGCATAAGTTTGAAGAGCTCAATGTAAATATGTCATCATGTATTTATGCTTGGGAACTCCTGTGGATTAAATGACATTCCAAAGGAATACAATTGGTAGTGTGACATTCGAAATTTGCCAACCAATGTTGTAATCCCACAGCTGACGAGTCTACTTGTTAGACTTGTTAGACTCAACATTATAGACTAAACATGTTGTCGTGGAAACAGTTCTGAAGTGTCTGAGTTTTTAAAATGCTGAGTTGTTGTTGCATGATAAAAAGAACAAATTAGTTTCCGATACCTGTTAATAAATCCCTTTATATCATATTTTAAAACTTAATGACGATGTATTTATACAGAAAATAATATTTTGCTTTTCATACTGTCAGATTTGTTGCTGTCATAAAATGTTTCTTTAAATAATTCAATGATAATGGACATTTTTCGGCTGCCTATTTGAAGAACAGATAAACTTGTGTAGTTCTGTTTGTACCTGCGTTGCCAGGTTTAAGTTTTGCGTACCATTTGGTATTTATACTACAGTACTGATAGTTTGCATAGAGGTTCCCAAGGGATCTGACGTGGCAGTGTAGTCAAACCAAAATAAAAATATCAATTGAAAAGATGTTTACTCTTTTTGACTAAATAGCTTTTGTAATATCCTTTGAATAGGCAAGCTGTACTGTTTCCCCAAGAGCTGTCATTGTAAAATAAACTTGATGTTTGCGCTCCTGAACCAATGTTCACTTTTTTTCTACTTTTTTCCAAATACCTTAACTGTATCAATGTCATTGTTTCATTTTACCAGTTAAATTATGTATTGATTGACTGGAAAGTATGTCTCTGATTCACTCGGTAATTAAACTCAGCAAGAACTGTCTTACATGAGGCCTGTGTATTCCAACACTTTGTATAACACAGCATAATGTTGTGACACCATTTCTAATGAATGCTACCAAATGTAGTTTGTGTATTCCGACCTCTTGTCTTATCTGACTAATGTCTCACAGGGTATGAAACTAGGTAGGCTTTACTGTACGCATATATCAATATTGTTTTCCTAAATGTTCGATCGAGTGGTTAAGGTTGTTATTTACTGAATTTTGATTAGATCTGGGCCGCATTCGTGTATCCCGATCCAAACGGTTGAACCAGTTGGACTAGTGTTGTTCCTTTATGAAATAAGGTCAGACCCAGTAATCTGATGCTGCTTTTAGGCGAGTTATGACAAAGTCTTGCATGGCCTGCATATACATGAAAGTGTTACATTAAAAACAGACTAACAGGTTGAACCTGATACAAGAAAGGGGCCCAGAACAGAAATGAAGAGGGGTAAGAAATGGGACGAGAATCCCCTAAAGCATGTATCTTTCAAATATGGAAACATTTTATTTTTGCAAATTGTGGGTATTTTTGTTTGTAGAAATTCTGAATTAAACATTGTAAATTGGTATTTTTACTTTTAAGGTTTTTAAAGCAAATGAAAACTTGATACATATTTGAAATGTAAGAAGTTATGCATATATATTTTTCTAATTTCCCTTGTCATTATAATTGGGGGGGAAATGAAATAAGAGATATATACAGTTAGAATTCATAAAGAGGAATATGTTTTATACCAGGACACTTCACATGCTTGTATTGAATCACAATCAAATATTTAGCAGATTAAGAGGAGAATACAGGCACGATTCCCTAACTCTAAGTACCACTGTCTGTTCCTTCCTGTTGAAATTGACTCGAGAGTGGAGATGTATAGGAGAAAATGTTACGACCCCTCGATATATAAATACATATTTTACTGAGTCGCAAAAACATGTTCATTATACAAAATTGGAACAAGTGTAACAGGATGATGGGCTTGTATCCATTAAGATGTCAAACTTTCTAAGGTGAAGAGTAACACATACATTGGTAGGAAATTATTCAAATATAGACCTGGTGTTGAGTTTCCGAATCTCTTCGAAGTTGTGATAGATGAGTCAAAGAAATAAATGGATGAATATCTTTATCATACTAGTGCTATTGTTAATTAATGAAGTTTATACAAACAATGAAATCTAGACTTTCTGATGATGTCACACGCATGAACTGTTATTATCTGTACATCAGCAGGAATTTGTTCACTTTAGATGCATTGTTGTTTGTTTTTGCAGAAAACAATATTGAATAAATGATTACAAATGAGGAGTGTGTGAAATTAATATTTTTATTAAACAAAATTTCATGAGAAAATATTGACATGTGTGCACTATGTTGAAATACATAACAAGGGAGAGAAAATGTGGGAAGAAAATTAACGCAGGCTACTTTGGCCAAAGAACATGTGTATATCTGGAACAGGCCCTGAAACGGGTACAAAAACAGTGTCAAAGTAAGGGGAAGAACAAGAAAAGGCCAATCAAGGATAAGAACAAAACCAAAGATCAAGTGGTCATCCCGTATATAAAGGGTATGTCCGAAACCATCCAGAGGATATATTGCTGTCGTGGCATAGCAACAGCCATAAAGCCTCACAAGACACTTCGTTATATCCTAATACACCCTAAGGAAAAACCTAAAGAAAACGTTGCAGAATGCGTATACAAAATTGGATGAAAAAAAGTGACGCATCATATATTGGAGAGACTGGAAGGCGACAAGGGGTCTGCCTTGGTGAATACTGGAAAGATACAGAAACCCAAGAAGGTAGGAAATTCACCAGATCAGAAAGGAAGCAGTCGGAATCCCAGATAAATAAATCGGCATACACAGACCATGTCGCACAGAAAAGTGATGTGATTGACTGGGATAACTCCAAAGTTTTGGAAAGAGAGAGCAATCTGTTCAAGCGGCAGATAAAGGAAGCCATCTTGATACGCTGCAGTGGGCCAGTTCTGAATCGAGATGAGGGGGCTGAAAGACTTGGACTTGTGCACATCTATGACCAAGTATTAAACAAAACGTAGCTGAATCGAGTCATTTTGGTACATATATAACAACAAAACTCTTACAGCGTAACTGAAAAAACATCGATTTTGTGGACTACTCATACACATTTTACACTTTTGTGTCCATACACTTCACTGGTCATTTGTCTGATGGAGGTGACAGTGTACATATCATACTAGTCATCGAAACGCCACACAGATATTCTTATTGGTTGTGTTAAACGAACTTTTCATAATCCATAGTTACCAACCAGAGGAAAATGTTTAGAAATAAACTTTGTGTTATCACATGGTTTACTTCAGTGCAAATATATAAAACAACATAGGAAGTTACTTTGTGTTATCACATGGTTTACTTCAGTGCAAATATATAAAACAACATAGGAAGTTATTTTGTGTTAGCACATGGTTTACTTCAGTGTGTATATATATAACAACATAGGGTGTTACTTTGTGTTATCAAATGACATTTACTAGGTGACACCTCATTTTCATTTCACCACCTTTGTGGTCTTGGTTTTTCAGGTTAACAATATGTGTATGAGGAAATGTTATGTACACCCTCCCTCAATAAAGAAACTATGTCTAAGGTCAGTCACTCATATCTTGCTGAAATTACACTTATGATACCGCAGAGGCTTTAGAAGAGCAGTGGATACAGCTTTTATCGATACAGTTTTAGTTCTTTATACAGTGGCGCCTTGATAATCCAGCCACCTTGGTTCTTAGAAAAGCTAGAACTGAAAGCCAAAGGCTAACTAGTACCCCTGCTCCTATATACATCAGAACTGTAAGCTGAAGGCTTACTAAGGCAAAGTATTGCAAAGTAATCCATCAAAGTAATCCATCAATAATGATTTCTTTATTTACTGAGTTGTTCACTTATTTTATTTTATTCTAGAAAAAATCCACTTAAAATTTTGATCACTTGGATGTCTAATTCTAAGTTCTAAACTAGGGGGAGATAAGCTAGTAGTAAAATGCAGTTGAGAAATTCTTCATAAAAACTTCGGCCTGTTTACCAGCCTATCATAATGAGGACAAACTAATAAATCCCCATCAAGCCGACATATCCTAAAATTGGAAATATGAGGGGGGAAAAGGTATCATTAAGGATTTTTCAACAAAGGGCCATAACACCGTAAAAAGAGACAAAATGAAAAACATAATACTTGGATACACAACTTCAGGTGGTAGATATCATATATGAAAATTATCTTTGAAATCGGTCCATTACTTTAGAAGGAGTTGTCCGGACAAACGAATTCTATGGACAGACAAGCTGATTTCAGTATACCCCACTAACTTCGTTGCGGGGAGGGGGTTTAATAATATTTGGACGTTTAATAGAAAAAGGCAAATGTCGCCCCGGAATATTTGACTAGACAGAAGTGCAACCGTGGCATCTGGAAAGAAAGGAGAGTTGATAAAAAATGCTAAATACAGATACATGTATTCAGCTATTACAGTATATCACACTGCAAATTTTGTAAAGAAGCCATGCTAATACTTGATGGCCTATATACATGTATTGTTTGGTACTTATATTTCCACTCTGATCTAAGATTATGTCTGTCAGATTCAATATTTCCTTCTCAAAATGTCAGAAAAACGACCAATCCCATGACTTACATACTTATATAATACATAGATATAATTAGTCGAAATTACATAATAGGTAATACTTAAAATAATTGAAAAACATGAAAACTGGGAATGCTTTATGATTTTACAAATAAATCGTACATATAAACTAACAACACGGATGTAAAATTTTATAATTATTATAACTAGTTTTGAAAAAGTAGTATATTATGAGCCAGTCTTGGAAGCAGCATAGATGGCAACGCGAGAAGGGAAACTCGTGAGAAGATGAACAGACTCCCCAAATATTCAGTAGGAAATAGGATAAAAATGGTCTCAAAAGCCGATACAGTAGCAAGGTCACGTTATTTGCAAAATGATCCACTTCCATGAAATACTACAGTTTATCTCATTACCTGCCTGATATCCCCCAGCAGACATACTGGGTTTTACCAATAAAACAACATTGAAACGCTACAACAAATATTGTCATATAAACCTGTTCGAAAACTCTTTCCCACTTTCTGTAATTGGACAAATAAAAGACTGACTTTCCTCTTTAGAATATGAAAATTACCACCTTTATTTATGTAGTGTTACAACACATTGTCTCACATGAAGATGAAATCGGTCAGATTCGCCATGTCAGACTGAGCTTGTAATTACTGTTCACTGACATTGTATCACGCCCATGGACATTAAATACGTAGTTCTGAATGTTACAATGTATCAACTTCAATGTTACAATGTGTCGGTTTCAATGTTACAATGTGTCAGTTTCAATATTACAATGTATCAACTTCAATGTTACAATGTGTCAGTTTCAATGTTGTAATGAATGTGTCTGTTTCAATGTTACAATGTGTCAGTTTCAATGTTACAATGTATCAACTTTAATGTTACAATGTGTCAGTTTCAATGTTACTATGTGTCAGTTTCAATGTTGCAATGTGTCTGTTTCAATGTTACAATGTTTCAACTTCAATTCAGCCACGTGAGACGTGTTGAATCATTACATTTGCATGACAAATATAGTCAAGGGCTGATTTCAAAATGTGCATCAAAACTTTAACATTTACTCTAAACACTGTTCCTAATATAACTAAGGACCTGATTTCCCTTTAATTGAATTTATTCAGTTTTTGTTAAATGTAAAAATGATTGACTTGCATGGCTATACACATTGATGTCCATCTCCGAATCATCATAAAGCTAAAAGAAGATAAGTTTGGCTACTATCAATCTAGTGATTAAAAAGATGGTCTGTCCCACTACCAAACCAATGTCTAAGATACAACATGATTGGCTACTATCCGACTAGTAATTAGGGGGATGGTTTGTCCCACTATCAATCCAGAATTTGAGAGAACAGGTTTGGTCATTATCCATCTAGTGATTCAGAGGATGGTTTGTCTCACTACCAAACCAATGTTTAAGAGAACAGGTTTGGTCATTATCTATCTAGTGATTAAGGGGATGGTTTGTCTCACTACCAAACCAGTGTTTATAAGAACAGTTTTGTTCATTATCCATCTATTGGTTAAGGGGATGGTTTGTCCCACTGCCGAACAAGTGTTTAAGAGGACAGTTTTAGTCGTTATTCATCTGGTAACTAAGGGATTGTTTGCCCTTCTACCAAACCAGTGTTTATAAGACCAGGTTTGGTCGTTATCCATCTATTGATTAAAAGGATTGTTTGGCCACTACCGAACTAATGTTTAAGAGATCAGGTTAGTTAATATTCATCGCGTGATTAGGGGGATGGTTTGTCCCACTACCAAATTAGTCTTTGACAGAACAGGTTCGGTTATTATCCATCAAGTGATTGAGGGAATAGTTTGTCCCGCTACCAAACCAATGTTTAAGAGAACAGGTTTGGTCGTTATCCGTCTAGTGATTAAAAGGATTGTTTGGCCACTACCAAACTAATGTTTAAGAGATCAGGTTAGTTAATATTCATTGCGTGACTAAGGGGATGGTTTGTCCTACTACCAAATAAATGTTTAAGAGAACAGGTTAGCTAATATTCATCGAGTGATTAAGGAGATGTTTTGTCCTACTACCAAATAAATGTTTAAGAGAACACGTTTGGTTATTACCCATCAAGTGATTGAGGGGATTGTTTGTCCCACTACCAAACAAATGTTGAAGAGGTTTGGTTATTATTCCTCTAATGATTAAGGGGATGGTTTGTCCAACTGCCTTGTCCAACGTTTAAGAGAACAGGTTTGGTCATTATCCATCTAGTGATTAAGAGAATAATTTGGCCTTTACCCAACCGGTGTAGGTCTGTCCCACTATTTAAGTAGCATTTTGTTTGCCCATGTGTGTATCCTTGAAAGATCATTATTTATAGTATTAACAGCGACGGTAGGATTTTCAACTATTATATACAAGGCAGTGTCATCAGCAAATTATTTTATTTTACAATTTATATCATTCACTGTATCATTAATATAAACCAGAAAGAATAGAGGACCTAAGATTGAACCTGGAGTGTGCCTGCTTTAATATTGTGAGTTTCCGAAGAAAGCCCATTTATAAAAACTCTTTGACTTCTGTCAGATAAATATTTTTCACACCAAGATAATAATTTCCCAGAGATACCTGATTTTTTTGATTTCTGTACAAGACCCCTCCCTATGCCAAACTCGATCAAATGCTTTACTCATATCGCAAAATACAGCTAAACTTTGCCCTACTGATATCGTTTGTAATGTCTAATAATTGATTAGTTGCAGAATCCCCAGGTGTGAAGCCTGATTGACATTTAATGAAATAATTTGTGTCTCTAAAAGAATTGTAAACATGTTTAAAAATACACCTTGCATTAGTTTGCCAACAATACTTATCAAAGATACAGGTCTATAGTTTGAAACAATAGTTTTATTACCTTTTTAAAAACTGGTGTAACATTAGCTACTTTCCAAATTGAAGGATGTATACCGCAGTCGATGGATTTGTTATTTTTTTTAGTAAGAATTTGAAATCACTGACTCGGTTTTTGCTTCTTTAATGATTCTTGGACATATATTATCAGGACCTGAAACTTTAGAGATATCTAACATACTTATTGCATCTTCAGCATCCTGTTCCGTAATAATAATATTTTCAAGTTTATTTTCAGGAGTAATTGAAATACCTGGTAATGTGACATGATAGTCGTCAATTGAAGACTGACTTATAAAGTAATTATTGAAAAGATCTGCTTTTTGTTTATCATCCCCATAATTTACATTATTATGTATCAATGTTGGTTTGGTTGAAAAATTTGTAAAAGTATTAATCAGTTTCCACCAATCTCGTGTCGATGTAGACATACATTTTATTTTACCAGTTAACTTTAAAATATATTCACTTTTTGCTTTCCTAATGGCATCGACACATGTATTTCTTGCCTGTTTAAATGTTGCCAATGATACGGATTGTGTGTGCGTTTAGCTTTCTGATGTAGTCTTTTCCGAACCCTTATTAATTTCCTAACTTCATTATGCATCCATGGTGAAAATAGTTATGAAAATAACGTCTAATCGGTGGGGTGAAATGAATTCTTAAACAAACAAACAAAACACATATATATATATGATCTAATAGACTAATGATATTTGCTAGTAAAATTGAAGACTAACTACACAGTTAATGATGACGTAACACTTACAGCGGTCGTGAAATACAGCACGAGTGAACTATCAAAATCCGGCGAAAGTAACCGATATAGCGAACAAAACTTATGAACCTGCTTTCTTCACAACATATCAATCACTATGCATTAGATCACTTTGCATGACAAATTATCAAAACATACATAATCTTATATATAACATCGATACTGCTTCAAAGCATAGATTTCAGGTTTAGAAATATCTTCCGTCCGAATCGCTGTTTCCAAATATTTCTTTTTTCTGCCATAGCAATGCACACGCTTATATCCCATACAGGGCACGTGGGATATATATTATAAATACATCCCACATATTGTGACAACGCGTCATAAAACAGCCGCTGCCATCCAATCTCAGTAGAAATTAAGAAATCCACTACATTTATGCCATATACATTCATATAAATAAAGACATCCAGAGCAACCTGCAATGAAAAAAACAAAGAAAATCATAAATTAATCTCATTGTTCTAAAAAAGAAAAGTGAATTCAATTATAGTTAAAGTAAACTTGAAAAATACTTATAACAGATCATAATCAAACATCTTTAATTCGTAATTGATAGTTAAATGAAAATTAACTGCAAGTAAATAAAATCATATACAAATCTTCTTAACTTATAATTAAAGTGAACTACAATGTAACCTTTTATTAAAGTGAGTTATAAATTCGTCAAAAAAGAAAAATAAGCTTGATTGACTTCAAATCTTACAAAACCATTTCAATAAGTAATAATCAACGGCAGAATAAACCTAGATAATATCAAATCAGATAATGGTCTTTTCATCCTGCGTTTATATTTAGCACCCGGATGTGGTAGCTGCCGGTGTTGCAGACGAAGCTAATAGCAGAGACGTATAAATACAGAGATTGGCAACTCTCGCTGATCTCGCAAAATCACGCATGATCTACGAGTGTTTGTTTTGACAGCTTATCGACCTGGTGACGATAGTCTGGTCAGTGAGTTACCTGTGTGAGAGTTCGATCGTGTATTCGTTAGTTCGTGTCAACATGTCACTTATCCTAGATATATGGATCATATAAAGAAGCTGGTTAGAAATATAATGTTATATCTGAATACGTTTGTGAAATAAAAAGATGAACGAGAAAGGCGTGCCGGTGTCATGAAAGGAATTAACTCTCGCACATCACAGCCGCCATTTTCACATGGTTTTTTTAAAGTGTATTTTTAGAGCTCAATTATCAAACTTTGCAGGTATTGTAACAACCTGATTTTAATTTCCTGGTTAGAAATATTATCATATAACTAATTTCTGAAAACTTTTTTGAAATTGTCTAAAGAAAAAAACCGGAGATAGTGTTATCCTGAAGCCAGAATAATTACCGATATGTAAACACAGCCACGATGTGCAATCTTTCGATGTTTGGGGTTTTCTAAACTTAATCATTCAAGTTTACATTCAATGTAGCACTCCCAAAGCGCATGGAAATCTCAGCTACATTTTGTAGCTACGTTGATTTGCGATGTGTTCTCATGGCATAATTATGATTTGAGTTGAATGCAGCGAACCACATATCCAATATGGCGCAGGTGAAGCGTAACTCTCGATACCAGTGACCAATGGTAAGGCCAAGATCAAGTTGCCAATCTCTGTATTATACGTCTCTGCTAATAGTAAGTATCAGACGTCATTTTTCATAAGAAAAATAACACAAGGAATGTCTTAAAAAGATAGACGGCGCAGTCAACGATACAATACCACAATCCATAAGACAATGATGTGCATTTCTGTATTATTAGCCCACACACCATTCAGTTGTTATTGTAATATATTACTCCATAACGCATTGTTCGGTTCATGAACGGGTTGAGTCATATCAATTATACAAGTAGTAGACATGTATATTTTATTAAATCAAAGATGTTCTGGAAGAGAAAGGGGGTAATGTATATATGTATTTCGCTAGGGATGTAGACCTTATCTTTTGTTTTTTTTTCCAGTTGGGAAAAGTAACCTCATGAAGATTTTTTTGATGTCACCAAGGAAACCATAACACGTTTTGAAGAATAACAGTGTCATGTTTTCACCGTTCTCAATTATATCATGTCCATTTTGTCCCAGTTGGCGAAAGAATATAACGACAAGAAAATTAAACTGTGATGTCAGCCGATTTGTGTTATTGTAAAGCCCTACCGTCGTGATGGTCGTCCTGATATATATAATGAATAACATGGATATTTTATGCAAGTTCATTATAGATGGCTTGTGAGCTGTACAAAGGATTTATCTAATTATTAACGGTTGCTACGTCTTCTCTCACGGGGTTTCGGCCATTCAGAAGACGCGAAAAGATAGAAGAACGAGTCGGGGAAATGGTATAAAGTGAATTGTTAGAACGGGACGAGAGTAGAAGGGTAGAATAGACGCCGTTTGTCCTTTTGGAACCTATATGGTGTTTTTGTTTACCGGCCACATTTCCGATACTTCTAACTCACTTTATACAGCACAGTGCCCCAATCGAAGTTACTGAGAGGAAAGTGGAGAAAATCACTAACTTATAATTCTGAGTTGATACAATAAGTTTAAATACTTTTCTTTCTAAGCAATGTACCACAGTGACATTAATGTGAATGGCTAAGAACGAGTCTACCTAAAAAACAGTGAAACAGGTTTGTTACCTGCGCCTCGATATGTACTGTATACACACATATCGGGTTAACTACATATCAAACGAACGTTTCTGGATATCATCAGATCATATTTCAGAATCAAAAACGTCATCTACATCATTTTTGTTGTTGTAATTTTCTTTTTATTCAAGATGTGTTCGCAATATACGGTATAATTACAATCAAACATTTCATATGTATTCATACCTCACACGACTCATATATACTCTTACTTTCATCAGTTGATATACTTGACGCCAGTACATGTAATGGTACACATGTACACATATATTGCCTTTATGGGAATAGAGAGAGAGAGAAAAGAAGAAAATAGCAAAGAAAAAAGGAGAAAGTCCACAGAAAATGCAAAGCAGCTCAAGAATAAACAGAAATTTGTGTTTAGGATAACTACATCACAATATACATTTATTTCCACTCATTATAAACTCCTCGCAAGCCTTCAGGAACAGGCGTAAGAATAATGATCCGTTTCAAGTAAGTTGTTGACACAACATAATGTTCTAATGCGGTTTGTCATGCTTTTAGAGTTACTTCCCTTTAAATGTACAAGCAAATGGTCACTTCTCTGCAAGCTACTGACTGTAGCTGGATATCAAGCCATGCACATTGAAGACGATCATATCTAGGTACCTGAGATCAGAGCCGGCCAATTTCGCCGTTTGATAGTGACAATTTATATATAATCCAGTAAATCTACGGATAACAACAAACTATTTGCGACAGAATTTATTTTTGTTTTAAAAATTATGTACGTCTACATTATATTAGAAAAAACAAAATCTATCAAAATCAACACTGGAGAAGTTTTTTCCGCCTTCATTGGGATCAAACAAAAATCAAAATCACCTGTTTAAACAACTTAACGTGTAATATTAACATCTCGCATACTATTGAGAACGGGAAAGACCAGCTAAAGATACAGATTTGCAAAAATATGTTGCATTGGAAAATAAAAAATATTGAATTTTCATAACGGCAAAACATCATTCACAAACTGAGGATAGAATATGCATTTGATTTTGCTGGTTTATACTATTAGGTAATTTAACAGATAAATAAGTTCATGACTAATTGATTAAAATGTGGTATGTATGACCAATTTACTTTCACACAATAAATTATAACCTTCAAAGCCGGCTATTAGTGCTGATTTGCGGCTTTTTTTAAGTCCAAAAATTGAAAGATATGCACCTCAGGGATATTAACCAACATTGCTTTTTTTATCTTTAACCGCTAGTGTGCCGCTGGGCCGATATATTCTCGGAGGGCGTAAAATGTCAATGTTGAAATAGATTTAAAATGACACATGGAAAAAAAAAAGAAAAAAAGAAGTAAGGAGAGATGATTTCAGAAAAATAGGTTTGCATGATGTTTAAATAAAGGTTATGACGTCATATTTTATACCAATATGACGTCAACAGTGAGGTTCAAATCTGATCGGCCTTGAAGTAATGCATATGACGTAAAATGCACTGAAGCGGCACGCAAAGGATTATAAAGGCAACTACAGTTGATATCTTCATTATGATTTTAGCCATATTAATAGTTAAAAATTCAAAAGCGCTAAAAAGACGAAAAATAGTGTTGTTCACTGCGTATTTTCTAAATTAACCAATATATCAATGTAGTTTCACTGGAATTATATTATCCTAGCAACCGGGGCTTCCGTAGTTACCATCGTAGCATCCCGTTTCGAATGTTTTTTCTTTGTATAGTATTTGGACATTATTTATGATGTAAATATAATAACGCACACCATAGAATATGTTCGTTGGAAACTGCGTTCATACAACCGTATACGCCGTCAAAATGCAGGTTAATCCTTAAATAAAAACATAAACTCTCGTGACGTCACACTTGGTTTAGTATTAACCTTGTTCAAAGAGTGTTTTGTCGTTTCGCTTCGGATAACATGGAGAATGCTCCTGCGTCAAACGCTCAAATGACTACAGTTAATACCTGGCGCCAATTTTATTAAAATATGGCTGTTCCGTCAATGTCGTTTAAAGGAGGGGACGACGCAAATACAAAACACAGTTTAAAATTCATCATCTAAGAACAGATGAATAATTGTTCTATAGTAAAAATGTAAATATATGGATTGAATGGCGTGTTTTTAATTTTCATGCCGGTGTGATCGCAAATCGGTTACATCCATATTACATATGAAGCCCTAGCGGGCTACTTGCAATATGGATGTAACCGATTTGCGTTCATACCGGCATGAAAATTAAGAAACGCCGTCAATCCCTATTTACATTTCATATACTAACACTTTATACCAGCACTCATTCAGTAAACCTTTATAACATCAACTTAAGGCATAGTACATCATTGCTACATTTAACTCATTGACTGGCAACGAAAAAAACTCGTTCGAACACAAGGCGGCCAAACCACAAACTCTAAAAAGATATTACTCCGCAGCTACTTATATTGTGTTTTTTGTTAAAATTTGACTCTGTACTCTGTAAACTCTGTATTATTTAAATCACTAAAATCATGAATTATGAAAATGTCAGAGAAATGACTTTTTTCGAACTTTAATAAATGTTGAAATCGTCGAACTATTTCTATATTTACTTTGTAAACCAGGAAGTGAAACTACAAACCAGTTTTCGTCAAACTACCTGCTGCCCCAAAATATTTTACTGGGAGAATAATAGAACACATGCTATGCTTTGAATGCCTATGCTATGTATATGTTTTGTATACATGAAAAGATGAAATAAAGAATATTTCTTATTCGGCCTTCACCTGTCACAATAACTTAGTTTAACTTTCAGCCGAAAATGCAAGGGAGCACACATTAATTGTGTTGACACTCAATGAAAAATATAAGGAACTCGTGGTTTAGAGTTTTGTGCGCTATTTCCTGTTCAGTGGAGTAGAAAGATCGCCTTGATATAATTATGGTGCAAAACAACTCGGAAACGAATTACCTTTATTGTTCATCGTGACCTAGTTTGTGTTGGTGATAATTAAAGCTGAACCCAGAAATGTACACCACGTAAAGTGTGGTGAACCTTTATAACAAATTAAGAAAATCCTTATCTGAAGAACCAAATGCCTTCATTTTAGAGAAGTAAAAAATCTAAGTCAATGTGGTCTAGTTTTTGTAGGAGATAATTAAACCTTTACCACAAGAATTCACGCCATATCAAGTGTGATTTAACTCTATTAAAAAGGAAAGAAAATCCTAATCTGAAAGCAAATTTCCTTTATTATGGGAGCCCCTTTCAAAATAGGAGTATTCAAACCAAACCAAACCGGCTACCACACTGATCAGTGTACTTGAACAAGGCAATGCTATATATAAAATATATATATATATATATAGAGCTTTTTGATTGGTAGAGTCTTAATTACAGCTAAGAATATAAAAAGTGTGGACTTAACAAATGACCGTCTGATAAATATACAAACAAAGCAGGTAATGGCTACTCACGATGCACGCGTATCTGACGGGATATCGGTGTACCAGTAATAAGGAGCCAAGAGGGAATTAAAGCTTCACCCAGGGGTGTATCATATCAGATTAAATAATGTTAAAGAGTATGATAGTACCATACAATTTCATACATTATAGTAGACAGTATTATACAATGACATACATTATGAAAGTACAGTATTATACAATGACATACATTATGATAGTACAGTATTATACAATGACATACATTATGATAATACAGTATTATACAATTTCATACATTGTGATAATACATTATTATGCAATGACATACATTATGATAGTACAGAATTATACAATGACATACATAATGATAATACAGTATTATACAATGTCATAAATTGTGATAATACATTATTATGCAATGATATACATTATGATGGTACAGTATTATACAATGTCATGCATTATGATAATACAGTCTTATACAATGACATACCTTATGATAATACAGTATTATACAATGATATACATTATGAAGGTACAGTATTATACAATGATATACATTATGATAGTACAGAATTAACAATGACATACATAATGATAATACAGTATTATACAATGAAATACATTATGATAATACAATATTATACAATTTCATACATTATGATAATACAGTATTATACAATGACATGCATTATGATAGTACAGTATTATACAATGTCATACATTATGATAATACAGTATTATACAATGATATACATTATGATGGTACAGTATTATACAAAGACATACAATATGATAGTACAGTATTATTATGATAATACAGTATTATACAATGACATGTATCCAATGATATACATTATGATAGTACAGTATTATACAATGTCATACATTATGATAATACAGTATTATACAATGACATACATTATGATAATAAAGTATTATACAATGACATACCTTATGATAATACAGTATTATACAATGTCATACATTATGATAATACAGTATTATACAATGACATACTTTATGATAGTACAGTATTATACAATGACATACATTATGATGGTACAGTATTATACAATGACATACAATATTATAGTACAGTATTATACAATGACATACATTATAATCTTACATCACATTACAGTGAATTACATCATAGTTTAATACAGTATTGCGCAATGCAATGAATTATAACAATAAAACATATTACAATGAAATACATTATAACCGAGCACGGCATAATGCAATGGCATACATCTTGAAAGTACAGTCGACTTTAAAGGTACAGCTCATCTATAGGTTTACACCGGTAGTGTTGTAGAGGGAAGTTATCAGTAATTTACTGATATGTTGCTCCTCTAGAAATATTTTGAATATCAGATACTCGTTCCGTGATGTACACTGTGACATACTACATAACAACGTCCTACGTTGTAGGTAATGACAGTAAAATAAAATAAAATGAAATAAAAATATAAGCAATATGATATAAACATTATAATTCTTTCAGAATTTTACAATGAGATAAGCCATGCATCATGATCATACTGAGTATACAGTACGATATAATGTCTTTGTTTAATCACATTGAAAGTCTTTTTCCTCTCACAGCCATCTGTTTCCATAAATCACATAATCCTAGTCTAAGCTCGGTTTGATATACAAAAACAACCATCATTTGGTGGCACCCTTTCCTCGAAACATCATATTAAAAATTATTTATAGATTTCAGTTTTCTCCAATATTTAAGATCTTACAGCTTTTGTCTTCATGCCGAACGAGGTAACCTTCCTAACTCACAGTAATCGAACATTCTACATGTTTTCTTTGCAATCATAATCATTGTGCATCTTTCCATCATCCAACACTTTGTGAAATTTCTATGTTTCTGAGCTGTAAATAAAAATGCTACAAATGTGTTGAAAACAGATATCTGTGTCTGAATATTAAAATTGTGATTATTTATATTGCTTTTGAGAAAGTATTACGTTTCTATTCACAAAATTTCACAACTTATCACAGTACTTTTCTTCTAATACATGAATATAAACAATAACTTGATAAGGTAATTTATGCAATATATATAAATTGTATATGGAAATAGAAAAATTGGAGGAAGAAGACACGGAGAGACAGGAAGTAAAGAATAGTAAAACAGGTAGAGTCAGAGAGAAAGAAAAAAAGAGAAAGAAAGATGATCACATTCAGCAAAACCGGTTGCATTTCTTCATATAATTTTGAAGATTTTGCAATTAAAGTATTTTCTTCTTTGTTCAATTTTTGTATTGCCATATAGGAGTAAATTTAACATTACATCTTCACGGAAGGTTGTAACTCTCTTATTAATAGATTACGATGCTGGGCGTATAGGGGACAGACACAGAGGAAGTGATAAGAGTCTTCACATGGATTACCGCATGCACATTCAGCTGTATCAGCTAAATTTGCTCTAAAAACGTCATACATAGATTTATTCTGATATAATTAGGATTTTACAATCCTTTGACAGTCAGCTCTGAAAATTACGGAAGCCAGTTAGGGTCACCGGAAAAAATAATATTATGTCGTAATAACGACTTAGTATCTCGTAATAACGACTTAGCTATGTCGTAATAACGACTTAGTATCTCGTAATAATTTTTCCAACTTATCAATTGACTTCTCCCGTGATACAGACAAATATAACAGTACACAATTGTCACATGATGGTAAGAAAATAAATATGTTATTAATGAATTGGATTAATTAGAGAGAGAGAGAGAGAGAGGGAGAGAGGTTGGATAGAGAGGAGTGGGGTTGGTAGTTAGTCAAATCTACCCGATCTTCCCAGGAAACACTATATATGTCTCTGAACTAAGTCAGTATTTTGGTTCGAATCCGCTTGAGTACACTACTTTTTTATTTGTGATTTTTAATATTTAGATACGGGAATTTGAGTCTAAAACATTGCGAGATATAAAGAACGTAGTTATATATTGTTATGCCCTTAACCTTGTTTTATTTCGTTTTGTTTTTTTCTATTTTATTATTTTATCGGTTTTATTGCAACGCTTATGGTAATTAAGGCAATAAATTAAGGCCGTAAAAGTAATTTATAATTTAATTTAAAATAAAAATAAATAAATTCAAAGTCATATTACAGCAGAGACGTATATTACATGTAACATATATGTCTCTGAGGTGTGTTCTCCTTTCTCCCACTTTTTAAAAAAAAAACATAGAGGCGATTATGTTGTGATAGCAGTTATAGTCTGTTTCATATATATTTTACCTGGTTTTTACATGTGTTTTCCCACATTACCTGTATCATATATACAGTACTGTCATATACATGTAGCTTTGATATAGTCTATTTTCATCATTTTTAGACAGTTTTTTCATATCATATACCATTTTTATCAGCCAGATCTATACAAAACAGTAACGTGAAATCCACAAATATTTTATATATTTAATAGTATATATAAAGATAATTATGCTTTGATTAATTTAATTTTTAAATTTAATTTAAATTTATTTAATTTAGGGTGAAGCGAATTTTTTTTTTTTTGACTTTCGTTTTTTTTTCCCAAACGACTTCACATTTTTCACCTGCAAAAAGATAGGAGTCCAACAACTGGTTATATTCAAAACGTCTTTTTTTAAGGGGGGACTTAATGGCAGACGCCCATCCTGTTCCCCGGACATTTACCAAAGTGGGGAGGGGGCTTATTTGCGAGAGGGGGCTTATTGCCGGTAAAATACGGTATTATGGAATTTTTATTTGGTGCTTTGGTGGAATTTCTTAAAATTATGGACTTTTCATTATCTGTGCTTTTTATGGACTTTCCAATATTTCATTTTTAGTAAGTTAGTGCAATTATATTAGTTTTATATCATGTATCTTTGTGCATGTGTGCATTTTATGAATATGATTGATTTGCTCAACCAGTGATAAGTGTTCCATTTGTACATGTAATTAATTTTGTTTTATTTATTTTCATTCACAGCTTTGCATCTGTTTTTGCACATTTAATAATGTAATGCATGATCACTGTCTTTACTGATTATGTTTGTCATAAATTGCTTGCTAAATTTAGTTCGATTTTATGAAATATATATATAACATAAATGTAAATGTATAGTAAAAATGTATAAAATTGATTTAATACGAAATTAATAAAAGCAGGTTTTCAGTTAACGTATTTTTATGGGTTTTTTTAAGTAATAACTGGAATTTTGTATATATTTGTTAAATATTCCTATAACTAACACAATATTCCTATAACTAACACAATATTTCCTATTGCTGAACAGGTAAATAATCTACCTGAACTATACCAGAACACATCTATTGTTTTCCAGTGTTTATATAATTCCTTTGATCAGAAAAAAGTGGGAGAAAGGAGAGCAAACCTCTGATTACAGTAAACGTTTTTATTACATTAAATAAACTTTTATAACCGAGTGTTGCTAAATTTTATTTTATTCTTTTTTCCCTGTTAAAAGTTAGGTAATCAATGTGATGCGTACGTATTGTTAATAAGTGTAGTTTGCAAGTAATTTGAACGTAATTTATCCGTTTATTTCATAAAGTATTTTCTTATGTGTGCGTGGTTTTTTTCTTTGTAAATTAAAGATAATTGCAACAAACTATAATTATCTGTAGTTTTCAATTCATGAAAAGGCAACTGCTATGTAAAGGTTTTATAAATATAGAACCTTAAGTGCCATGATTTTAGTCTAACTAATTTCTCGGTAACAAAGGTGGTTATATTTTTATCTTCAATTTTTGGTACAAATAGCTAGTCTATGTATGATTAACTTTAATCAATATTTCATCCATGAATTATGTCACCTACGTATTACCTGAGAAATATTTCAACTTTTCGTATCCAATCTTGAAATACGTTCACGTTGTGAAAGAAAAAATAGTCTGTATTTGATTTTATTTCCCCAATCTACTGGCGTCAGCAAATATCCATGAAGTTAACAGATATTTTAAAATTTGTTGGCCAATACACAGGACAGAACAAGCCTATACAACACTAAACAGGCTTGTTTTCTTCGTTTTTACTTACCTGTACTGAAATTTACCTGTTCGGAATATTTGGAACAATCCGATTGGTTGTCCACTGTCATGTGATTTTAGGCCGTCACGACGCCATATTTGTAGGACCCATTGACACTTTTACAGGTGGGACTTTGGTACAATTTAGAAGAAAGTTGGACAACTTTTCGTCTACAAAATGAGCGAAGGTGAAACGAGACCTCGTCTGTGTCATCTAGTTAAATGGCCAGAATTTGCAGGCTATGGTTTTAACTTGCACGCTGAACGGGGCAAAGCAGGTCAGTACATCGGGAAAGTCGACGAAGGTTCGCCGGCGGTGGCTGCAGGGTTGAAAGAATCCGACCGCATAGTTGAAGTAAATGGAACAAACATCGGTAACGAGAACCACCAGCAAGTGGTGTCAAGGATCAAGGCGGGTGGTGAAGAGGTAACACTGCTCGTAGTAGATGCTGAGACTGACAATCATTATAAAGAACAGCATATGCTGGTGACAAGTTCCGACGTAAATGTGTTGAGGCAATCGGCAGCCCGCGACGAGCCACGCCCGGTAGAACCCGAGACCCCCCCACCAGGTAATAATCCCAACCACACCCCGTTTTACTCCAGTCCTATAGTTGTGTATTGGTAACTGTTGATGTCCTACCACGCCTCTGGCGGACTTTCGAGTTTTGGCGAAGGTCCTATTTAGTGACTCTCGCCGCCACACCCCCCAACAAGTGACCTAGAAATTATTAGTACTGTTTACATGTACCGCATATATACATACAGCATATCTATGTATTTAATGCCAACTCCATTTTGTAAATACACATTTTGCTAAGCCTGACATTTATTAATCATGGTGTAAAATGATAATTTAGTATTAGACACACCATTTAACTATTTTTTTTAAGATATGTAGCAAATTGTGATACATTGTTGTACATTGTATACATAATATCTGGGGTACTCTAACCAATTGTGTATGGACTGCTTATTGATTTGAAATGCATGTCATTGAGGTTTATTTGGGTACAGTATACATTTTGTGACAATGTGGGTATATTTGGGTTGTGTACAGTAGGTGTCATTGCAAGTATATATGAGTAATTGAGTACTGTATCAATGTGGGTATGTTTGAGTACTGTATCAAGGTGGGTATGTTTGTGTACTGTATCAAGGTGGGTATGTTTGGGTACTGTATCAAGGTGGGTATGTTTGGGTACTGTATCAAGGTGGGTATGTTTGGGTACTGTATCAAGGTGGGTATGTTTGGGTACTGTATCAAGGTGGGTATGTTTGGGTACTGTATCAAGGTGGGTATGTTTGGGTACTGTATCAAGGTGGGTATGTTTGGGTACTGTATCAAGGTGGGTATGTTTGGGTACTGTATCAAGGTGGGTATGTTTGGGTACTGTATCAAGGTGGGTATGTTTGTGTACTGTATCAAGGTGGGTATGTTTGGGTACTGTATCAAGGTGGGTATGTTAGGGTACTGTATCATTGTAGGTATGCTTGGGTACTGTATCAAGGTGGGTATGTTTGAGTACTGTATCAAGGTGGGCATGATTGAGTACTGTATCAATGTAGGTATGTTTGTGTACTGTATCAAGGTGGGTATGTTTGGGTACTGTATCAAGGTGGGTATGTTTGGGTACTGTATCAAGGTGGGTATGTTTGGGTACTGTATCAAGGTGGGTATGTTTGGGTACTGTATCAAGGTGGGTATGTTTGGGTACTGTATCAAGGTGGGTATGTTTGGGTACTGTATCAAGGTAGGTATGTTTGTGTACTGTATCAAGGTGGGTATGTTTGGGTACTGTATCAAGGTGGGTATGTTTGGGTACTGTATCAAGGTGGGTATGTTTGGGTACTGTATCAAGGTGGGTATGTTTGGGTACTGTATCAAGGTGGGTATGTTTGGGTACTGTATCAAGGTGGGTATGTTTGGGTACTGTATCAAGGTGGGTATGTTTGGGTACTGTATCAAGGTGGGTATGTTTGGGTACTGTATCAAGGTGGGTATATTTGTGTACTGTATCAAGGTGGGTATGTTTGGGTACTATATCAAGGTGGGTATGTTTGGGTACTATATCAAGGTGGGTATGTTTGGGTACTGTATCAATGTGGGTATGTTTGGGTACTGTATCAATATAGGTATGCTTGGGTACTATATCAAGGTGGTTATGTTTGGGTACTGTATCAATGTGGGTATGTTTGGGTTCTGTATCAAGGTGGTTATGTTTGGGTACTGTATCAAAGTGGGTATGTTTGGGTACTGTATCAAGGTGGGTATGTTTGGGTACTGTATCAACTGGCTATTATAGGGCTTTTGTATCAATGCAAGTTCAACTCTTGTCTCTCTGAATCATATACTAATTAATTAGTCTACACTGTGTGCAGTCTGCATGTACATATACATAAAGTATGTACACTGCTAAACACTGCCTTTACTTGAAAAGATTAATTTACAACCATTATGTAAATCAAATCACACCGGCACAGACACCGGTAAGTGCTTTTCACCCTAAATAATGATGAAGTAATAAATAATTGATATTTTGTATTGACCAATTGCAAGTTACCGGTGTATTTCACACCTACAGATAAGAAGGTGTCTGGCCAAATTTTAGTTTATATCCATATTCATGCATGTACATGTTTAACAGGAGATCTAGAAAAAAAACTGCACAGCCAGATCAGGACTCTAACCCGGGACCCTCCAAACTCTATATGGACGCTCTACCAATTTAGCTACCTGTTTGTCGGTGAACAACCCAGTCCAGTTTCGTTGCTTTCCTCTTTTTTTTTTCTAAGCCTTTGCCCTATAAACAAAGCATTATCTACAATCCCCCAGTTTTCACCCGGTCCTTGAAACAAGGGTTGGCTTATATCAGCACCACTGTTAACTGGAGAGAAAAAGTGCATTGCCAGCATTTAAATCTGGGACCTTCCAAACTTTAGAAGGACACCCTACCAATTAAGCTACCTGGATGCCAGTGAACGACCAAGCCCATATTTGCTTCACATGCACAGTGCAGATAATATAAATATGACGGCTTATGCAAGATACTGAGAATGTAACTTGTATGGTTTCCATTTGATTGCATATACCTAGCGTTATTCATATACATGTAAAAGCGAAAGTAGATAAATGTAAAACTCACCTTACAGGGGTTCTATCCTGCAGATATACCATTTGTGTAAGGAACATCAGTACAGAGTCTGTGTTGGGCTGATTGGAGCCATTCGGGGAAAATTAACGGAAATATAAAAAATCTATCCAAGTATCACTATGATATATATAAGTAGAATTGTAATGACTTTAAAAGCTACCCTATATTTTTTGTACAGGAAGCAAGGAAGTCCCTAAATTGGCTTTGATTTTGTCTTATATTCACTAGGGGTTTTACTGCTATACTTGTCACAGGTACATATACATGTATATCAAAAGTGCACTGTCACCCAAAATGGGTTATAGGTCTTCATTAACAAAATAACCTTTGGTATGCCTAACCGGCAATGTGTCTTGATTTACAGTGATCTCACTAGATATTTAAACTATCTGGGTCAAGATAGATTACACTGATTAAGTTAAGATAGATTACACTAAGTAAGTTAAGATGGATTACACAAGTAAGTTCAGATAGATTACACTGAGTAAGTTAAGATGGATTACATGAGTAAGTTCAGATAGACTACACTGAGTAAGTTCAGATAGATTACATGAGTAAGTTAAGATGGATTACACTGAGTAAGTTCAGATAGATTACACTGAGTAAGTTAAGATAGATTACATGAGTAAGTTAAGATAGATTACATGAGTAAGTTAAGTTAAATTACATGATTAAGTTAAGAGAGATTACACGAGTAAGTTAAGATAAATTACACAGAGTGAGTTATTACATGGGTTAGAGGCCACTCTTGGAGTAAGTGATTACATGGGTTTGAGCTGCCACTATGGGAGTATTAGTTATTACATCGGTTAGAGCTGCCACTATGGGAGTATTAGTTATTACATCGGTTAGAGGCCACTATGGGAGTAAGATATTACGAGGGTTAGAGGCCACAATGGGAGTAAGTTACTACCTTGGCTAGAGGCCACTATGGGAGTAAGTTATTACCTTGGCTAGAGGCTAGGCCACTATATGGGAGTAAGCTATTACCTAGGCTAGAGGCCACTATGGGAGTTAGTTATTACCTTGGCTAGAGGCCACTATATGGGAGTAAGCTATTACCTAGGCTAGAGGCCACTATGGGAGTAATTTATTACCTTGGGTAGAGGCCACTATGGGAGTAAGTTATTACCTTGGTTAGAGGCCACTATGGGAGTAAGTTATTACCTTGGCTAGAGGCCACTATGGAAGTAAGTTATTACCTTGGCTAGAGGCCACTATGGGAGTAAGGTATTACCTTGGTTAGAGGCCACTATGGGAGTAAGTTATTACCTTGGTTACACTATGGGAGTAAGTTATTCCCTTGGCTAGAGGCCACTATATGGGAGGAAGATATTACGAGGGGTAGAGGCCACTATGGGAGTAAGTTACTACCTTGGCTCGAGGCCACTATGGAAGTAAGTTATTCCCTTGGTTAGAGGCCACTATGTGAGTAAGTAATTACCTGTGCTAGAGGCCACGATATGGGAGTAAGATATTACCTTGGGTAGAGGCCACTATGGGAGTAAGATATTACGAGGTTAGAGGCCACTAAGGGAGTAAGTTATTACCTTGGTTAGAGGCCACTATGGGAGTAAGTAATTACCTTGGCTAGAGGCCACTATATGGGAGTAAGATATTACGAGGGTTAGAGGCCACTATGGGAGTAAGTTATTACCTTGGTTAGAGGCCACTATGGAAGTAAGTTATTACCTTGGTTACACTATGGGAGTAAGTTATTCCCTTGGTTAGAGGCCACTATGGGAGTAAGTAATTCCCTTGGCTAGAGGCCACTATGTGGGAGTAAGATATTACGAGGTTAGAGGCCACTATGGGAGCAAGTTATTACCTTGGCTAGAGGCCTCTATATGGGAGTAAGATATTTCGAGGGTTAGAGGCCACTATCGGAGTAAGTTATTACCTTGGGGAGAGGCCACTATATGGGAGCAAGGTATTATCTTGGCTAGAGGCCACTATGGGAGTAAGTAATTACCTTTGCTAGAGGCCACTATATGGGAGTAAGTTATTATCTTGGCTAGAGGCCACTATGGGAGTAAGTTATTACCTTTAAATTGGCTAGAGGCCACTGTGGGGGTAAGTTATTACCTTGGGTAGAGGCCACTATGGGAGTAAGTTATTACCTTGGCTAGAGGCCACTATGGGAGTAAGTTATTACCTTTAAATTGGCTAGAGGCCACTGTGGGGGTAAGTTATTACCTTGGGTAGAGGCCACTATGGGAGTAAGTTATTACCTTGGCTAGAGGCCACTATGGGAGTAAGTTATTACCTTGGCTAGAGGCCACTATGGGAGTAAGTTATTACCTTGGCTAGAGGCCACTATGGGAGTAAGTTATTACCTTGGCTAGAGGCCACTATGGGAGTAAGTTATTACCTTGGCTAGAGGCCACTATGGGAGTAAGTTATTACCTTGGCTAGAGGCCACTATGGGAGTAAGTTATTACCTTGGTTAGAGGCCACTATGGGAGTAAGTTATTACCTTGGCTAGAGGCCACTATGGGAGTAAGTTATTACCTTGGCTAGAGGCCACTATGGGAGTAAGTTATTACCTTGGTTAGAGGCCACTATGGGAGTAAGTTATTACCTTGGTTAGAGGCCACTATGGGAGTAAGTTATTACCTTGGCTAGAGGCCACTATGGGAGTAAGTTATTACCTTGGTTAGAGGCCACTATGGGAGTAAGTTATTACCTTGGTTAGAGGCCACTATGGGAGTAAGTTATTACCTTGGCTAGAGGCCACTATGGGAGTAAGTTATTACCTTGGTTAGAGGCCACTATGGGAGTAAGTTATTACCTTGGTTAGAGGCCACTATGGGAGTAAGTTATTACCTTGGCTAGAGGCCACTATGGGAGTAAGTTATTACCTTGGTTAGAGGCCACTATGGGAGTAAGTTATTACCTTGGTTAGAGGCCACTATGGGAGTAAGTTATTACCTTGGCTAGAGGCCACTATGGGAGTAAGTTATTACCTTGGTTAGAGGCCACTATGGGAGTAAGTTATTACCTTGGTTAGAGGCCACTATGGGAGTAAGTTATTACCTTGGCTAGAGGCCACTATGGGAGTAAGTTATTACCTTGGTTAGAGGCCACTATGGGAATAAGTTATTACCTTGGCTAGAGGCCACTATGGGAGTAAGACATTACGAGGATTAGAGGCCACTATGCGAGTAAGTTATTACCTTGGCTAAAGGCCACTATGGGAATAAGTTATTACCTTGGCTAGAGGCCACTATTGGAGTAAGTTATTACCTTGGCTAGTCGAGGCTAGGCCACTACATGGGATAAGGTAAGACTAGAGCTGAATCCTGAGATCTCAACAAACATATCTGATTGTTTGTGCAAACTTGCATTGTATTACCACCATGTTTTACCTGGGATTTTGTTACCTAATGTCACACCTGTATGTTTACCGGTGTAAGCCATTGTAAACATGTTGTTTATCTACAGGTTACTTAGTAAGGAAATGATATAGGCTATTTGTGTTTTATTTACTGTATTGAATCACTTTAAAAAAAATGGCATGAAAATATTTAATGATTTATAGGGTATAACACAATGAAACAAGTATAATAATAAGAACATGTTATGTTTACAAGGCATAATGTTAATTTATGCAAATATAGTACACATGTATAGTATATGTACAATATGTCATATAAATATATAAACAGCTTGAATTTCTTACTGTCTGCTGTGTCATTTTGACATGTAATGCATCACTGCCATCAGTTATGTATTTACAATTCACAATAATTATGCTCGTTTTAAAAACTGTAGAATGAAAACTATGCAAATTATGTCAAGGAGTTGGGAACTGATAAAAGCTACATAAAACACTACATGCATATACATTGTAGTATTAAAATAGCTTTACATGTTTCATATTATCAATGATTTTGTCAAAAGGTATAGACATTTTCATTATTAAGGTAACAATGAAATTAATCATGTAATATATTTAAAATTAACATATATTGATATTTGAGTTGTAATTACATAACTAGCTATATATCATCATGATCAGCTTTCTACACTGATTACTAGTAATAGTGGTGAACAGAGCATAGAACTCTGGTAAGCCTTCTGCCCTTGAACTGGACTAGACAAACCCTTTACAGCTTTTTTCTCTTTTTAATTCAAAGTGGGTAAATGAAGACAAAGCTTCTCAAATTTAAGATCCAAACCATGTACAAGACTGCTCAAAGCACCAATTTTGCCTTGGCCTTTGATATTAGAAATTTAATTTGCAATACAAATTCAACCTTTATACCAGAGTCCAATTCTCTACCTTTATACCAGAGACCCATTATCTACCTTTATACCAGAGACCAATTCTCTACCTTTATACCAGAGTCTCATTCTCTACCTTTATACCAGAGTCTCATTCTCTACCTTTATACCAGAGTCTCATTTTCTACCTTTATATCTGAGACCAATTCTCTACCTTTATATCTGAGACCCATTCTCTACCTTTATACCAGAGTTTCATTCTCTACCTTTATACCAGAGTCTCATTCTCTACCTTTATACCAGAGTCCAATTCTCTACCTTTATACCAGAGACCAATTCTCTACCTTTATACCAGAGTCTCATTCTCTACCTTTATACCAGAGACCAATTCTCTACCTTTATACCAGGGTCTCATTCTCTACCTTTATACCAGAGACCCATTCTCTACCTTTATACCAGAGTCTCATTCTCTACCTTTATACCAGAGTCTCATTCTCTACCTTTATACCAGAGTCTCATTCTCTACCTTTATACCAGAGTCTCATTCTCTACCTTTATACCAGAGTCTCATTCTCTACCTTTATACCAGAGTCTCATTCTCTACCTTTATACCAGAGTCTCATTCTCTACCTTTATACCAGAGTCTCATTCTCTACCTTTATACCAGAGTCTCATTCTCTACCTTTATACCAGAGTCTCATTCTCTACCTTTATACCAGAGTCTCATTCTCTACCTTTATACCAGAGTCTCATTCTCTACCTTTATACCAGAGTCTCATTCTCTACCTTTATACCAGAGTCTCATTCTCTACCTTTATACCAGAGTCCAATTCTCTACCTTAAATTTTTACCAGAGTCCAATTCTCTACCTTTATATCTGGTCACAGTGCCACTTGGAATTAGTCAGGTCAATTATCGTGTTCACGAAACTGTAAAAAGGCCGAGTGATTCCTATACATATGACCAGTTTGCTTGAAATTGTTCTGCCTAGATGCGAAGAGTCCATTATTAGCTCACCTGCCCGAAGGACAAATGTGTCAAACACTTAAAACAACTTTTTCTGAAGAACTTAAAGGTATAGAATCTTCAAATTTGGCTGATGGCTTCCTGGGATGAGCCTGACAAACTTTAAGAACGAAAATGACCTTGACATACTTTCAAGGTCACAGGGGTCAAATATGTCAAATGCTTCAAACGACTTCTTCTGAAGAACTAAAAGGTATAGAATCTTCATATTTGGCTGGTGTCTTCCTGGGATAGAGCCTGACAAAGATTGAGAATGAAAATAACCCTTGACTTTTGAGGTCACAGTGGTAAAATATGTCAAACTCTTTAAATGACTTATTTTGAAGAACGAACAGGCATAGAGCCATGCTATTTGACTGAAAGCTTTGTTGGTAGGAGCCCAACAAAGTTTGAGAACGAAAATGACCTTGACCTACTTTCAAGGTCAGTGGTCAAATGTGTCAAACACTTCAAACGATAGAGTCTTTATATTTGGCTTGTGGCTTCCTGGGATAGAGCTCGACAAAGTTTAAGAATGAAAATGACCTTGACCTACTTTCAAGGTCACAGGTGTCAAATATGTCAAAAACATTATGTCAAATATGTCAAAAACATCAAATGATTTCTTCTGAATAATCGAAAGGCAAAAAAATTATAATAATTGCCTGGTGGCTTCCTGGAATAGAGCTTACCAAAGTTTGCAAATGAAAATGACCTCAACCTAGCTACTTTAAAGGTCACAGATGTCAACAACATTTCAAAGGATTTGTTCTGAAGAACCAAAAGGAATGGATTCATAAGATTTGGTTGGTAGCTTTTTGGGATAGAGCTAACAAAGTTTGAGAAGAAAAATGACATTGACCTACTTACAAGGTCACAGGGAAAAATATGTCAAAGAACTTCTGAAGAATAACCCAAAAGTATAGAATCTTATAATAATATTTGGCTGGTAGTTTCAACAGATGGAGCCGACAAATTTGCGAGGGAAATATCTGTAGTGCAATATAATATTTAATGAGAATATTTTGCTATGACTGCTTAAATATTCAGGTGAGCGAAACTGGGCCTCTTGTTACTTTGTTTATGAATAACTACGAAAAAATGTAAAACCTGTTAAAATAATGTGTGTGACTGATTTAATTTCACACCTTTGTGAGGTGTTATGGAAATACACTAAAGGGCAGATACATAGTATCTGTTCTTCAGATATCAGATTTACTATGATTCACTTCTGTGCAGTTTCATAAGGATTTTCAAATAGAAACTTGATATTCACCTGTGCATTTCTGTATCCTTTGAATTGATGAGTACGATAGCATCCAGGAAAGATTAAATTGTTCAGCATACTTAAGTAAAAATACATTTTTGTCCTTCAATAAATAATGAAACTCGCCTCCAACACAGTATAATGAAATACTCATTGTCTTAATAAAAGTCATTCATGTTTTTTGAATACCGTATTCTATGGTCTAGTGACTACTGGTATTTCTGTTTGATGTGAGAAATACATGCGATTGGCTTATCTTTGTGGCTTAATTAAGCATTAAAGCCCCTTAGACCTCTTGTTTAGTGGTGACTCAATTAAGAATAAAGGCCCCTTGGACCTCTTGTTTAGTTGTGTCTGAAATAGGCATTAAAGCCCCGTGGACCTTATGTTTAGTTGTGACTCAATTAAGCATTAAAGCCCCTTGGACCTCCTGTTTAGTTGTGACTCAATTAAGCATTAAAGCCCCTTGGACCTCTTGTTTAGTTGTGACTCAATTAAGCATTAAAACCCCTTAGACCTTTTATTGAGTTATTGTTACTCAATTAAGCATTAAAACCCCTGATACCTTTTATTGAGTTATTGTTACTCAATTAAGCATTAAGGCCCCTTGGACCTCTTGTTGAGTTATTGTTACTCAATTAAGCATTAAAGCCCCTTAGACCTCATGTTGAGTTGTTGTGACTCAATTAAGCATTAAGGCCCCTTAGACCTCTTGTTGAGTTGTGTCAATAAAGCATTAAGGCCCCTTGGACCTTTTGTTTAGTTGTGTCAATAAAGCATTTAAGCCCCTTGGACCTCTTGTTAAGTTGTTTTGTGTACAGAGACGGTAAGTTTTTGTTTTTATGCATATTTTGATCTTTGAGCGTGGGCCTGACATTCCTATATGTTGGAGTGATGTATTTATATGTACAATGTACATGTAAGCATATACATGTGGGCAGGATTTAGTGTTGGGCGGGACAGGTCGCGTATATTCAACAGACATTTGTGTGAGCATCTGAGAGTGAGTAATGACAGACTGGGAGGGAGTGTCCTTGTCAGGTGTGTATATGGTTATATCACCATTCACCTGATGATCAGACCACGGCAGGACACTGGCCAAGTAACATATTAATGTTCTCATGGAGGAGCCACGAATTAGCAAAGGTACCATGTAGCATCTTACATGCATTTAACAAAGAAAGTCTGATATTATTTGTGTATTTCTTTTTGTTTCAAAATCTGAGTATTTAGTTCTGTGCAGGAGGGAAGTTTGAAATACATACGAGAACGGTGTGTTTAAAATTGAATTTCACAAAAGCTTTGTTTTACTGCTTACAGTGATATGGTAAGCTGTGGTTATATACTTTTCTACAGTATATATCATGGTTCATACAGATCAAGGAAAGTGCTGAAATTAATCATGATCATGAGGTCAATACTGAAAAGTACGGCCGACTCTGTGTATATTGGATAAGTGCTGGATTTTGCTCATTATTCCTCAAAAAGTGTTGGAATATACGTACGCACTGGAGAAAATGTACATGTATTTTTCCATGAAGGACTGTATTTGAAAGTTTTGTGTTATTCACTCCGTTTATCATGAAAAGATAACTTAATTCTTTTTAAATCTCATGAATGTTTTAGGATGTGTGAAAATGATATCTGTGCTGAAAACAACAGAATTTCTTGATCCCTATACAATTCCAAAAGCTTGGGTTTAAACAATTGCAAAAATATCTTTGAATTTTGTCTTGAAAGCCTGGATGAAATATTGTAATTAGGCCTATATCGAATATAGTAATTATACCTTATAGAAAGCTGTAATTATGCCAACCCAGTATGTCGAAGGATTGGATTATACCTATATGTATTGAAGACTGTACTTATGCCAACCCAGTATGTCGAAGGATTGGAGTATGCCTATATATTGAAGTCTCTGATTATGGATGCCTATACATGTATTGAAGGCTGCGATTAATTATCTTCATGTATATATTGAAGATGATGCATGGATTGAAGGCTGCGATTAATTATCTTCATGAATATATTGAAGATGATGCATGTATTGAAGGCTGCGATTAATTATCTTCATGTGTATATTGAAGATGATGCATGTATTGAAGGCTGCTATTAATTATCTTCATGTATATATTGAAGATGATGCATGTATTGTAGGCTGTGATTTTAACTTTGTTGAAGGTTGTGGTTTTTGTGCCTATATTGCTGTGAAGTCTAGGGTTGAGGACTGTAATGTATGTTTAACAATGAATGACTCATGCATTCTGTGGGGATGTATTTCCTGGTAGAGCTGTACACGTCTGTATACATATACTGATTAGGATTCAGAACAATCTGTCTATTGTCAGCTACATATATATCTGTGGCCACGATTTGGAGCAGATGTAGCTACAATATGTATAGCCAGTCTACACGTAGTACATAGAGCCAAACTATTTAATTTGCATACCTATGACTGCTCATCTGACATGAGATATAATTTAAACAAATTAACATTAATGTTAATATCATACATGTATGTAGTTTTGGAGTGAACTAGACATACAGGCCAATATTTAGTGACACTGATGGTCATACCACTAACGCTGAGTGCTGAGTGAATTTTGTTTCGTTTTATAAAGTGGTACATGTATATGTACTAGTTAACTACCGCCTTTTACCTGATAACCACACTGGGTGCTTCTAATATTCTAACTCTGAAATTTAGCATGTGAAACCTCCATTTAAAAAAAAAAAATGCTATACAGCCTGTACTTAATATTTTCAAAAGTGTTAAAGCTTATAGTAGTGATGGGATCCAAGGGACAAAGTGGTGCTTAGAAACGATGGGGCACTTATTAGATCAAATGTGATATATCTAATGAATCGGAATAAAAAACCTTTCAAGTTAACACTTGTATATGTACCTACAGTATATAAATGTCACATGGCTGATATAGCTTCTGAATACACATATATAAACCTATATATATATATTTGATCGATCTTGCTATTATCCATGTACATGTAGCTATACTCTGACCAATCTGATATAGATGTATACAGTGGAACCCACTTATTATGGTATCAGTTGTTATGATCGATATATCGGTTCTTATGATATTTTTCCCATGTACCAATTTTTTCCTTCTTTAACTAAGCAAAAAAATATCGTTTATTATGATATTGTCAAAGCTGGGACCCCGCTTATTATAAGACGTCATTTAAGTTGATTTCACCGCACGACTTACGAGGCATGTGATTGTCACATGATCGTAATTGACACATTTTTACGCTAATGGGACACAATGTAACGCAACTTCTCGTTGCAAAATAGGTAAATCATGACTATTTATATCACTTCTTTCATCCTAAGCTATTGACTGTAAAATTACGATATCGTTTGCTACAAGTTATTTGAAAATGAAAATAGAATTTACATACTGATCATTACGCTGATATAAATAACATGAACAAATTGTTTCAATTATTATTTTATCAGTTTGTATTTATATTTTTCCATGTTTCCACATCAATCTATTAATATAGGACATCTCACTTCCAGTTCAGACAACATTAAAATGATCTTAAACAGCTTGTTCGGTTATTATGATATATCGGTTATCATGACAATTATCTCTGGCAAATAGAATATCATAATAAGCGGGTTCCACTGTATATACCATGCATAGAAACATCTCCCCAAAAAGTAATGTCCGTTTTGTAGACAGCTTAATTAGAAGTTTTAGTTTGAGATTTTGTTTTAATTTCTTTTCCAGAACCAGAAGATGAGCCTGAACCAGAGGCTGAACAGGACCCTGAACCTGTACCGGAGCCTGAGCCTGAGCCTGAGCCTGAGCCTGAGTCTATAATCAGTGACTACGAAACTGTTCCACCTTACATGGTTCCCCCTCCTGAGGATGAGGAGGAACAGGAGGAGGCTGCTGCAGAGCCCGAGAGGGAGGAGGAGGCTGCTGCTGAGCCCGAGAGGGAGGAGGAGGAATTGGTACCAGAGCCGGAACCAGAGGTCAGTGTGCCAGTAGTGGTGAATGAGGTTGTGGAGGAGACACCGTCGCAGCTCTACCCTCGACTGTGTCACATGGTCAAGTGGCCCGAATTCGTTGGCTATGGCTTTAACTTGCATGCAGAAAGGGACCGCACTGGCCAGTTTATTGGGACAGTGGACGATGCTTCACCGGCTCAGACGGCAGGCCTGAAGGAGGGCGACAGGATCGTAGAGGTGAATGGAGATAACATAGAGGAGGTATCCCACCAGGAAGTCATCCGTAAAGTAAAGGTGGGGGGAGATGAGACTCAGATGTTAGTGGTCGACTCAGAGACCGACGAGTACTACAAGTCCCGAGGAATCCGGATCCACAAAGGTCTGGAGGAGGTCCGATATAAAAAGTCGGATCGCAGCGGTAAGTTTTTTCTACAACACATGCACACAACAAGCATAACAAATTGTTCAAATATAACAAAATCACTGTTTTTCTGCATAATTTTAGTATAATGTTTGATTTTTATCTATATACATGTAGTCTTAATTATATGTAAATATATTTCCCTTCCTTAAAACATCTTACCATATAGTAAAAGTAATACTAAAATATTAAGTAATTTATATTTACTGGGGGAGATGAGACATAGATGTAAAAGTAATATCAATAAAGTAATATCTATTTTGTTACTTTGAAAGACATGTATTTCTGTGTCGCTGTGAATGACAAACAGTACAATAAGATTCTTTTGTAAACAGCTGAGATTCAGTGAAACCTGTCTAACCTGACCCTTGAGTATCAGACATCTTGTATTATCCAAGATGATACTGTGATCCTGTACGTGTTTCTTATGAAAACTATCAATTAAGACCAGAATGTTCTGACGTCACATGTGATCAGTATGTTGTTTCCCACAGAATGTCTAACTAGATCTGCTTCATTGAATAATGTTCCATTGTCAAAGAGTATCCTTACATTTTTGTAGAAGTCCATGCAAATAAGGAGAATGAGGTCCCCAGCGTGAACTCTAGATCTTCAAACAGCGACGATGGAGCCAGGGCGAGGCTATGTCACATTTTTAAGTGGCCACATTTCCAGGGTTACGGTTTCAACTTACACGCAGACAAGGACAAAACTCATGGACAGTTTATTGGTAAAATAGACGATGGATCCCCGGCGCAAAGTGCAGGATTAAAAGAAGGAGATAGAATTGTGGAAGTCAATGGAATAAACGTAGAAGCAGAATCCCACCAAGCTGTGATAGGTTACGTTAAAGCTGGTGGTAATGAAACAAGACTTCTTGTGGTAGATCAGGCAGCCGATCAGTCGTTCAAGTCACGAGGAATAAAAGTTTCGGGCTCAATGTCACAACTCCAAAACTTGAAGACTGAAGACAGAGGTAAGACTCTCTTATTCTGCTAATAATGGTGAAAAAGTAAGATAAAGAATGCAACAAGCGTTCAAAAGATGCCCGACAAATGCAAGACATGAATATAATGTAAAAGACAGATAGATGAACAAAATTCAATTTTGATAAGTACAAATGTATCATAAAATATATAATTCCCATTTACAGTAGTATCAATGAATTGGCATCAAAGAACTGCTTTATATTTACATTTATGTTGCAAGCGACCATTAATAACCCAAGGAAATGTATTTCCTGTGACTAATGATGGGCTGATGATCGATTATTATAATTAAAAAATCAATCAGTTTACCCTTTCCAATTCCGATTATCGATTACAAATGCCATGATCAATATAATTGGTTCATTATTAAATTTAAATCATTAAATTTCTTCCATTAGTGTATGCTTTGAAAGTCATATATTTGTATGATTGATAAAAGTGCATAGAAGTTGCTTGATAACCATTAATTATAAAAGAACGAAACCTAAGGAACAACTCTGTCTAATGATGTTTTAGTAGTACTAGTGCTCTCACTTTATTTGGGCAGTAATAGCTGTATATACAATGCAAATATACTATATACATACATGTGTGTGTCAGAAAATTAATTTTTGAAATATTCTTGCCGAAATGAAGTATGCTAAAATATAAATGAATGTAACTCTAGAAGGCTTCATGTAATATTTGAAAAAAATCCATTCAGTCTGTGTATGTTTGTAGGCCGAAATTCTTCATGATCATTGTACTGCTACCATCCTGCTACTTATCTATAGGTCAGATAAATGTAGTCAATACAGTTTGTATTGATCTAGGAAAGTGGATTCCAACACAATAACAATGCATTGGCTTGTGGCTATTAAAATTAAGCAACAGTACTGTGATAAATGTGTGGCTATATATATATGTAGCTACACAGCTGTGATATATATCTCAACACCTGTGGTATGTACATGTTTACTTCAGCCAGTCCATAATCAGTCATCCACAGCAGGTATACTTATACATGTAGTGGTCATCCAGTGGTCAGTTATATGGAAAGTTTGATTTGATAGCGATGTGATATGTCCAAATTCAAATTTTTCCAGCTTAAGCAAAGAAGATTATAAGTCCTTAGGTTGTCAATTATTTACTGTTAGGTAATTGTTCCATAATATAAATGTTGTGTGATCGAATACAATGTAATATAGTCTGATCTGTGTCCGGGTCAGGTCCCAGGTGTAACAATGTAATGGCATGTAACATATATATAATTCACCAGTATTGACCGACAGCTATACACTGTCCCTAGCTAGCCTTATACAGTGTAAGTTATCAGATGGAATAAAAGATGTGCATGGGCCCCAAATATAAGAAACATAGTGTTATATTTCTGTATAATTATGATGACACCAATAGTGTCGGATGCTAATATATTATACTTGCTGTTAGGGGGATAAATTATCCTCTTTACAGAGATCGAGGGAAATAAGACGTTGTTTAAGTTACATTTATACGTACTATACACTGGTAAAGGGGGATAGGTACCAGTATACACTGATGATGAGTCAATTGGCCAGTTATTGTGTATATTTATAGGAGAATATTAACATATACAATATGGTATAATGTGACAAAACACTCACAAGGTCAGAATTGGCGATAGTGTTAACATTGTGAGCCTCGGGCATGGACTAGATGAACAACAGCTCTGTCAGTCTGCAGCCTAGACTCCATGTCTCCGGGCTATATGTAAATATAACAATATGACCTCATCACACAGGTAGTGTACTCATTATATATTTATAAACGGTATAGCATTCGTTAAAGTGTCTTAATGGTCACACTTTAGTGCAGATATTCATGTGTAATCTTTTTTTTCTTACGGACATGTGTGTATCGTAACCCGATTTGATAAACCCCAACCAGATGTTACGTTTTCTTGACCATGACTTCCAGGTCAAGGTCGCGAGTTGAAATCAGAAGTTGCTTGTTCTGAACAAGATTAATTTTCAATAAATATTCAAAGACATGTGGGCAATCTAGAGACATGTGGGCAATGTAGAGACATGGACCTGTTGTAATTTTTAAACCATATACATGTAGTTTCTAGCATTAGTGTTTGAAAATGAACAGTTGGTCTAAATTAATTGGAACAATTCACATGTATGAGGGGGCCATCTTAAAAATCAGGAACAACGAAAAACATTAGGATGAGTCTTGTTTTCAGTGCTGCCCTTTATACTCTGTTAACACCAAAACTAGGTAGCATGTCAGTATTATTTGATAGCATTTATTATTATTATTGGAATTTATGAATACTCCATCATTCTGCTGCATTTAATTTAACAACTCTGTTTTGTAAATCGTTCATTGGTAACGTCAAAGATCGCCAATTTCTCATGTAATGGTGAAAGGAACCATACAATGATGTCAAAACATGTCAAATGTTTACTGTTGATTTACGATATGTTATGCATTGACATGTTATACAGTTTTGTTTGGTTGATGATGAGTGTAAATAAATATAATTTTATGCACATGACAATAAAAGGTTCCAAACTCGTTCCTTTTCAGTCAGGCATATATATAAATCATGGAAACTTGTTTGACGTCTCTATTTTTTGTATTTCGGAGATAAGTTAACAAATTTCCTAGTTGTACACCTACATCTAGTATTATACTAAATCTCATACCCTGACACAGTTTACTCTATACCATTAACATCACCAGGTGGTGTGCGAGTGGTAATAATGTGACCCACTGATCATGACAAGGTTATGATTTCAAATTTAGGTCAAAGGTCAAATGACTTCCAGCTGCTATAGCTGAACTTAAATTTTGCTAAATATGAAGTTCTTATAAAGTTAAAAGCTACTTAACTTATTCACCCCTGAAGACACATTTGAACTCTTCAAATTCAAAAGTTGGAACAGTTCATTATGAAACTTAAGGGATGAATGACTTAAGGGGTTAGTAATATTGACAAATTTGGAATAAAGAGAGTAAATATAAATAGTATTATAATGTTTGGAAATTGTGACCTGTTTTTGATGGGAATCTTCTGTGTAGACAATATGTACCTTGCACATTGTAATATAAGTAAGCCTGTTTACAGATAAGCTTTCAAGGCAGGATAAGTTATTTGCTACTTAATCTGAATTCTTGTTAATGTGTCCATGCCGACTGGTACAAAATCCAGCTCGGAATGTGTATGTGCTATTCCCTGGCTATCTGACCATGACTATCAGCTGTACAATCAAACCACCAAATAAACAGGTTTCTCAAGTCTAACTGGGCTAATGTTAAAGATTGGTCCACACGAAATAATTACATTTCAGGTTTCTATCAAGTGTAAAACATACCATCAACACTCACCAACCTAAAATTTCCCGAATTTGTCTAGATAAATTCACTATTTTCAAAGCATCATTAAAATTCTAAATGTATACGTGATATTTTTTTCCTGTAAATTATAAAGTAAATGAAGAATAATAAATTAAACGTAATTTGGTGTTGAGTGTATTTTTAACCTCAATTTTACAACAGTGACTGCTCCTTTATGGATTGGGAATATATTTTTGGTCATTTTGGGAAAATACAGCCTTAATCGACTGTAAAACTGAGCAAAAAAACCCCACTGACTAGTTGTTAGTTTCAAATAAGTATTAAAACTGATGTGAGATATAAACTAAAAGTACATTATATTATAGTACCAGTATGTTAACACATGTAAACTTGTCTGAAAAAGTCTCTCATTAGATAACAATACTCCAGAAGATAGTTCTGACTATGGGATCAACCTTAGGATACATTTTGTTTGGTCTTAAATATTCTTGGTCCATAATGTTGTCCATAATGTTGTGCAAAGTAAATGTTCTCCCTGCCATTGTGAGCTGAAGTAAACTTTCTGCCTCAAATTTGGTCAAGGTCAAAAGTCATCTGTCGAGCTAGTGTACATACATGTATATCTTTAAAACCATTAAATATATGTGTTGATGAAAACTTTGAAGTAAAACAGCAAATATGATGGGAGACCTGTTTTTTCTCACTTGAGCTAATTATCTCCAGGTTATAAATGTACATTACATTCGTATGTTACCATAGTATTGGTCTGTTTTATCCTAATACAGTTTTGTTCTGGTTAATTGATTTATTTGATGTCCAGTCTTTTTAACTCTGACTATAACTTATCGATCATGAGGTCATCATTAGGGCCCCGTATCGGAGATACGGGTGCCCTATAGTAATCACTCTGTCTGTCTGTCTGTCTGTCTGTCTGTCTGTCCGTCTGTCCGTCCACAAATTTTGTTCCTGGCTGATAACTTTGGTATCTATGGACCGATGTACATGAAACTTGGTCAAGATGTTCAGTTCACAAAAATATGCATTGAGGTAAAAAGTCAAGGTCAAAGGTCAAGGTCATTAGGTTCAAAGGTCAAGGTCAAATTTTACATCTTTTCACTGATGAACATTTTGTTATGACATTATGAAGCAAAGTTGATCAGAATTAAACAAGGAGTCAACTGACCTAAGGTCAAGGTCATCGGGTCAGGGGTCAAGGTCAAATTTTGAAGCTTTTCACTGGTGAACATTTGCTATGACATTATGAAGCAAAGTTGTTCGGATTTAAACAAAGAGACGCACTGAGGTAAAAAAAAGTCAAGGTCATTAGATTCAAAGGTCAAGGTCAAATTTTGCATCTTTTCACTGATGAACATTTTGTTATGACATAATGAAGCAAAGTTGATCAGAATTAAACAAGGAGTCGACTGACCAAAGGTCAAGGTCATTGGGTCAAAGGTCAAGGTTAAATTTTGTATCTTTTCACTAGTGAACATTTCGCTATGACACTTTATAGCAATGTTGCTTAGAATTAAAAAAAAAGAGTCAATTGACCAAAGGTCCAGGTCACGGGGTCCAAAGGGTCAAGGTCAAGTTTTGTATTTTTCACTGATGAACATTTTGTTATGACATTATGAAGCAATGTTGGTCTGAATTCAAGAATAAGTCAACTGACCAAAGATCAGGGTCACTGGGTTAATGGTCAAGGTCATTTGGGTCCAAAGGTCAAAGGCAAAGTTGATCTCTGACTTTGACCCTGGCTCTTGATGGAGGAGGTTTATAAGGTGAAATAAAACAAATCAAAGCTAACAAATGAGTGTTGCACTGGTATTTACATTTCTGTTAGCCCAGCAAATATGGAGGTGGAAGGAAACTAGACTCACATCATAGTACATGTAAAATGTATATTTTGCTTCCTTGCGATTCTTTTTGAAGTCCAAATGTCAAACTTCAAGCTCAGCCATATGGGCAGATCGCTTCTTGATGATTATGGGGGATATATTGCCACAAGACGGGGCCCTTACTGACCTGTCAGTGTTCTAGTTTTCTATGGTTTTGATTATGGTTTGGAGCCATTGATAAGAGGAAATATTACCATCAACTGCATTGCAATGTTTTTTTAATATATAGTAAGGTGTTCAAAAGCATTTATTTTATCCATTTTGTTGATTCCATCATTAAATTACTTGTTACCCTTACAGTTTGTGATCAATCAAATATCATGTTCAATCATACGCGTGGATCGTTTAAAAATGGTGATGATCAATCTTGAATTCAAAGCGTTTCCCAACATTGCACATTTACATGTTGCACACGCATGGACCGCTAGGAAATATATATTTATACAGGAGTGGCTATAACTTATCAGGTACACATGTGTACATGTAGACTAGAAATTTACAGGTGTGGCTATATCCTTATCAGGTAGACATGTACAGGATCCCATTTATTACCAGGTGTATACAGATAACGGTTTACTGTGTAGGTTAACAACCAACACATGACCAGGATGGAGACATTTCTGTGTCAGCAATTTTCTGGTATATATAGATATGTCCATTTATTTACCACTTGCTACATATCCCTGACCCACAGGTCTAGCTGCAGGATACCATGAATACACATGCTGTTAAAGAATCGCAGTCGGACAGGAAACTGAAGCTTCATTTAATTACTACAGCTTGTTAGACTTGAAAGCTTTGAAAGATTCTTTTCTTTCTAGTGATAAAGAGATCGTTTTCCTACAATCAGTATTCACAGTGAACAATCAATCTTTACCCACATGTCTTTGAATATTTATTGAAAATTAATCTTGTTCAGAACAAGCAACTTCTGATATCAACTCGCGACCTTGGCCTGGAAGTCATGGTCAAGAGAACATAATATCTGGTTGGGGTTTATCAAATCGGTTTACGGTACACACATGTCCGTAAGTTCAACACATTTTACATCAGTGTACATGCAACATGTATACATGTAACATACAATAAATGTGCAAAAGCGGATTGTAAAATAATTTTTACATGCTCCAAGACTTGTCATGATCAGATATACTGTATTTATTCAGTGTGTTTGATATGTAATGTACAAATAATGTAAACTGGGAACATCTGTGCAGATAAATGGACAGCACATATGTAATAAATCTAAATATACATTTAATATCTACACACAGAAGGTGTCACTGTATTACAGGTTAGTGTTATAATAATTTATCACGTAACGAGCTACTTTGTTATGCAGGTATCACGTGACGAGCCACCGTGTTATGCAGGTATCACGTGACGAGCTAGCGTGTTATGCAGGTATCAAGTGACGAGCCACCGTGTTATGCAGGTATCACGTGACGAGCCACCGTGTTATACATGTATCACGTGACAAGCCACCGTGTTATGCAGGTATCACGTGACGAGCCACCGTGTTATGCAGGTATCACGTGACGAGCCACCGTGTTATACAGGTATCACGTGACGAGCCACTGTGTTATGCAGGTATCACGTGACGAGCCACCGTGTTATGCAGGTATCACGTGACGAGCCACCGTGTTATGCAGGTATCACGTGACGAGCCACCGTGTTATGCAGGTATCACGTGACGAGCCACCGTGTTATGCAGGTATCACGTGACGAGCCACCGTGTTATGCAGGTATCACGTGACGAGCCACCGTGTTATGCAGGTATCACGTGACGAGCCACCGTGTTATGCAGGCAACTCACCCATGTTATATTTTCGCACACACCTTCTTATACATGTATGTCCTTATACAATATTGTAGGTTAGAATTAAGACAAAAGATCTGATGTCATGGAATTGTGATGTCACATTGATGACTAGAGATGGTAGTAAGACAGTGGCATTGAAGACTAGTGATAACAGGTTTATGAAACTCGATCGTCTCAATGTTTCCTTTTCAGCTTGCATTGATTTGGTTGAACCTCACTTGAATGAAAAGTAGTTAAATAAATAGTGATACAAGAATATCTTTGGCTGATCATGACCTTTTTTTTTTGTTACAGTTGCCCCAGTCAATGGACAGGCAGAAATTGTAAGTATAAATTTATTTTTATGCCACCCACCATAAAATGTGTGTGTGTGTGTGGGGGGGGGGGTGCATATATCGGTAGTGTTGCCAATGTCCATATCGTATCCCGCCCCATCCTGTGATCAAAGTGATTGTAACTATTTATAGAACATCAAACACGGAAACTAATATAATTTCACATGGCATTGATCATGTCTTACAGACATTTTCTAGTTTTGATATTCTTTTAATGAAAGATCATGATACAATGTCACAGGTTTCCAAATGACTTAACAAAAAATCATTTGTTTTAAAAATTAAAAATGTATATACCTCACAGTGAAAAAATATGTACATGTTTATTCCAAAGATATCCATCTTTCTGCCTTTTGTAAAGAGCTTTTGAACATGAATGGGGGAAAAGTAAAGTTGTATGTTTTCAAGAAAAGTGGCATTATACAGTCCATCAAGTTCATAACATTAGTGTATTTTACCCATAGAAAAATTAATGCCAGAATCTTCCAGTTAATTTATATTGTCATGTTCAATTACATAAAATTCAAATACATGTATACAAACTTCATTAAATCTGCAGTACTGTTTAGGTGAACTTAAAGAGTCCCCGCACACTGTACACTAGGTATCTTCAACAAAGAAGAGTTTCAATAAAAAATTGTTTGGAATTTCTTACTTTCAGTATACATAGCTTGCAAATTTACTTTATTAAAGAGTCATATACAAAAGAAATATATTTATCACAATACTCCAATTTGATAGAGTTATATAATGGCAATGTCATAGAATGGTAAATCTTTCAAGTACTTATAAGTTAACATCCTAAATGAGCTTAGCTGTTGATAGGACGTTAAACCCTATACTTATAAGTTATTTTGTAATTGTAGTCTCAGCCACAACGACAAATGGCTCCCACCCCATCAGTGAACTCCGCTCCACCCCAGACTAACGGCAAACCTGCCGACCTGTCCCAGGGCCTCCAAATGTCTGCCAAAGAGATGAGGGAGATGCTTGCTCGCAAGAAAAAGACCGACCCCAAACACAACAAGATGTCCTTCCAGTCCAAGCTAGAGGCCTTCCAGAAACTGTGATCACTTTATAAACAGATCTAGACTGTGTCTAAAGTGAGCTGTAGGCCTTACTGTGTTAGACGTAAGGTGTACAGAAAGACATGAATCTTACTGTATTCTGATGTGTGCTATACAGAAAGCTGTAATCTTGCTGTATCTGATGTGAGGTGTACAGAAATAAAAGCTGTAATATTTGCTGTATCTGTCGCATGGTGAACAGGAATTAAAGCTGTAATGGTGAGGTAGAATTTTTGCTGTATCTGACGTAATGTATATAGGTGTTGCTGTATTGGACGTAGGTGTACGTCAGTCACATTTGTCAGTTTGTATGTATTTCATACAAGTATAGTTATATGTTTCTTTGTGGTCAAAGTCTGCATTACAGATGTTGTACATACTAGTATGATGTAGGTGTATACAGCAAGATTTACAGTTTCCTGTATCGAATGTATGGATTTCTGTACATGTATGACTAATAATTGTAAGATTGACAGAATTTTTGTACGGCTATGGTAAGATTTATGGATTTCTGTATGACCTTAAGTAAAATTTACGGAGTTATGTATGGCCCTTGGTGCCATGTATGACCTTTGGTACCAAATATAGATTTCAGGCGTTGTGATAACACCTTATACTTAGTATTCACATGAACTGCTGGATAGACTCTTGGTGAAGCTAGGCTGAATCGGGACAGGTATTGTCAGAAAATGACCAACTCTCGGTTGAATGTTGTATCGGTAGATGAATCCTTTATGCCATGTTTTACGACATTTTTGTCTACATCCATCACCATTCTGTACGGCTAAGAACATTAACATTGCCTAATATTCATACTTAATCCTTGTACATAGAAAAATAGATCCATTTCCTATTGCAGTTCATCCTTAAGGCAAAGATGGTCATGATGTTTGAAATAGAATCTGGGTATTTGCAGGTAATGTACATGTACAATTCTGTATATTCTGTGAACACCCAATTTCGTGAACCAATTATTTCTGCACTTATTTTGGAAGGACAGTAATATGCACTTCATTTATAAATATGTTTTCCCGATTCTTGAATTTATGTTCAATCCCTAATGTGAATTAACACTAGCAATGAACACCACATGAAATACATGTAGTCTACAGTACGGTTGTGTAATGGAGTCGAGGGCAACACATACATTTAAGCTCGACCATAGATGTGTCCAGTTTACAAATCGTAAACCCCATTTTACTGTGCTTCGTCATAGTGCTTTGTTAGTTTTACCCAATGTACGTTACCAATTGTTGTGGAAAAACACATGCATGTTCTGAAGATTGGGTATAGGGTAAAATGAAGATGAAAGCGTAACAAACACATGGCAAACATTCTGTTAACCCACTCTTCTGGGAAATTTCATATGCGTTTTGTCCTGTTCCTGTTTACCTTCAAAGCGTTATAGTGCTAATTTATTCAGTTGACAACATCATGGCATCTTCTCCATAAGATACTGGTTTCCTTGTGTATTATGCAGATCCTGAAGTATTTTTTTTTGGCTTATAATCAGAACATCAACCTTCGCTCTATGTGGAATTTGTGGTAGGATATAATTTTCAAAATAAAGTGTCTTGCCTGTAATGAGGTACTTAGGAAATGAGATAGGAAATGGATCTATTCCTCAACGTAACTTCAGCTTGCTTTTACTGTAACCAATGAGAAGTCATGATCGGTTACATTAAGCATGGACCAACTTGTTGACCTAGACTGCCAGTATTTGGTTGTAGGAACCAAATTCGGGTACATTCCAACAACAGCAGCTCCTAATATCAAGTAACTTTACTTTTAACAGCATTTGTGGACCGTCACAAACGGAAGCATTTCATTTATACATTGATCTGAGGTTATTTTCAGTGTCATGATTATGCATTAAAACCAGGAAAAAGAATCATTCTCAGTCACACACTATAGTTTTTTCTGTTTAATCTGCACACCAGCAGATCTGGGAGAAGATTTTGGCCCTGTTTTCTAACCGAAATAAAGTTGTTACAGGTTAGTGATTATAGGAGTTTCAGTCCTGTGGTCTGGCCGAGGTAGGGACTGGCCAGTAAAAAGAAACATTTAGTCCTGTAGTCCAGCCGAGCTGAGGTTAAAACTGATCATTAGGTTTGGCCCTGTAGTCTGGGCGAGATGAGATTTGGACAGGCCACATATAAAAGAAAATCCCAGAGTCTTTATAGCAATGCTCATTATGTTAATGCCAAATATCAGATTATTGTGTAGTGTATGTAATTATAGGACATGCTATGATAAATTCTTGTGAAAAATGTTTGAATTTAAATGACTATTATAGATGTGTCTCAGTGTTTACTAAGGATGATACATGTACTACGCCCAGGTGACAATGTATGTGCTGATCCTGGAAGTCATAATCACGCCTCAGGTGAATTGTAAGCGGTGATGGCGAAGTCGTTGTGATAACATTCAAACTTGGTTAGTGGGATATTATAACAAAATTACTTGGATAGTTATGGATAGTTTTGTATACTTATTTACATAATCCTTATGATCTATACCTTGACCAGCTGTTAGATTGCCATTTATAACTTCTATGGCATTTTTTTTTACTCTGTATTTGGTTGAAATGATTGCTAATTTTTGTACGGTAGGGTCATTCTTATAACCAGTGTCATATGAATGTAAATAACAAGGTTGTCTTAACGTCCACACATATTAATGCTTTCATTCAAACACTACCAATCTACAGATATTTGTCGACAGCCATACTTGGTTAATATATTGTATTTTTTCAAGGTCATTTTTATCATTGTTTAAAAATGCAAAAGTTGTCTCATTTTCTTGTCATGTTTGTTGATATACATTGTAGTCTATCCCGCTTCATCTGTTTTTCTCAATTCTTGAGAGCAGACATCTATTATTCAGTCAATTCTTCCCCCGAGATGTCCAAGGACAACACTAAACAAATCTAACATAAATCCCATTTGAAATAATATAGCTTTATACTGTACAACTAGTAAATGAAGCTCGTGAAGTCAATGATAATGTTTGAGGAAAATGAGGCTTGATCTAGTTTATGCTAGCAATCGAAAATACAGATTTATCTTTGTATTTAAAGCAGCAGTTTTCCTGATAAGTTTTTGTCAATGTCCTGGCAATCAAAAGAAATTGATGTGTGATTTGTGAGAAAAACATCTAATGTCTGCTTAAAAATCTCAGAAACGATAAAAACACAGGTGAAGCGGGGCACTGCCTGCACGTAGTTCTATATTTACTCCTGTACACAGTTATATCATTAACAGTTTATATACTATACCCTGGAGTATTAATATAGTTGATTTTAGATTAAAAAAGCTATTGATGTTTGCTATATATAGACATTGATACTGGTAAAGCACAGGATATATATATATACCAATCACAGCACAAGGTTATATGCCTCACACATGTCACTTGTAACATTTGATTTTAATTTTTGATAAAATGCTGGACAGAAATTAAACCCACGGACAGTTGCTAACTAACTACTGTGAGTATCGGGACATATTATGCCACTTATTTGCCATAGATTAATTTGTTTTGATCATTTCAACAAAATCATTTTGAATGTGAAAGACATGTGTTCAAATACCTGGTAGTGTTTTGGTCAAATCAATTTTGATAGTACATGAAGTACATTGTACTGTACATTCCAGATTTATAAAAGTCTTTTCCACTCATGTGTTGCATGCATGTACCGACTAAATCGACAAGTCCATTAAACTGTGTGTAGATGTAGTTAAATATCTAATTTCTTCCTCCACAAGTCGTATCCCCAGTACAGTGATACCGATTACTCTGCACTCGTCATCTTTTTACATACACACCTATTCAGGACGGACATAGTAATTAGACGAACGGAAAGGCTAATAGTGTAACAATTAATATTGTATTTTGGAGAGACACACACTTGATGAATTTGCCAAAAAAAAATTTTTTTGTGGAATTCGATAAAAGGCTAGTTTAGTTATTTACTTCAGTGTAGTAAACACAATTTACTGGTAAACCATTTTAATCAGAACTTGGACAATCGAGAATTATATTTTACATATTTGATTCAACTTCGTTTTTATTGGGCGACATTCACAAATTCAAGTGTTTAACAATTATTTCCATATCAATAAGAGACATGCTAAGAGAATTGTGGATAGATGTCGAAGGAGATAGGTGAAAAAAGGTCAGTTTGCAAGATAAAATAGGTGTGAAATATAGCTGTTCTACATACCGTTATCATAGGTACAACTTAAAAGTCAAGATAAACTCGGACATAATAACCCAGCAAGTCGGAGTGAATTGGGGAACTAATCCGCTATTTGTAGTCATGATCACATCAGAGTTTTGTTACAATCAGGTTTTCTGTGTATTTCATCGCCATATCTCAATATTACAGCAATAATTGTTCCGCTTTTACATCGGTGTAATCATGTGTAACAAATATTAAGTTTTCACTTGTATATATTGCATACTTATCTCACAGAACTTCGTCCAAGTAAAATGTGATTGTATATTTAATCAGTGGATGCATTGTTCGTGCTCCGTCGAAGGTTGTGTGCTGGAATCATGAGACATTATTGTTTTTGATGAGTATCAGCTCTGTACAGACTGCTTCACTGTATTATTGCTAATTTTTACACCAGGTTTGATTTGGTTTATTTTCATAACAAATTGCAAATTCTTGTTGAATGCTAAAACATCACAACATCCATCCAGGTATGACAATAACAGATATACCACACTTCTGACTGTCAGGATTGTAGCATCATCAATTTCCTTAATTTTATGAAGTTTTTACTCTAGATGAACTTAAAACCTGGTGAAAAAAATCCGGGAACAACTTTGCGAACTTTTCGACCTGTAAAGATTGGTAATTATACATTGAATTGTTGACTGTACAGTGGTATGTACCGTTAACCTGTGCTTAGCATACTGTGCTTTATAGACAACTATTGTTGTCGGGGTTGAATATGGACCAGAGCATCCTTTATATTATATTTACATAATTAATTTTGAAGTACATTACCTGGTAATTTAATATCGTTTATGTGATTTGTTCCTCAAGAAGGAAAAAAAAGCTAACGTTGACAAATTATTCATGTAGAGCCAGAAAATCATTGTTTCTCATCGTATTCGTTTTGTGAAGAAAATATTCCTGGTAGATTTTGACTTTCTTTCAGTTATGAATTTATGAAAATTTAGAAATGATAGCTTTTTCATTGAAGTATTTTGTAAAAGAACTACTGTGATGAATGTAAATAGAAGACATCTGTTATACAGTCTACTATATCTATATACAATATATGTGTACGGTTATAATCTTGTGTGAACACACCAGATATATTCCAGGAACAAAATGTTATATTTTGGTACAAATAAACCATAAAAATAAAGCCCAATTTTCTTGTCTTGTATTTTTTAAATTGTACCTGGTCCCAGGGTATCGGAGTCCTCATTTTTACAGCTCCTGATTCTTGTTTGCCAAGGATAGTCCTATCCACATTGAGTTGAATTGGGTGCTGTGGAAAACTCAAAACAAACAGAGACGAGGGGGGACACCATCTGAGTCATCTGTATGACCCGATACTGACCCAACAGAAGAGGGTGCTAGATCTACACCCTACCAGTAGCCATTGGATACAAATTAAAGTGTATACACTTTCTATCGATCTAATGTCCAGGGTTGATTAACAAATTAAATATACAATTTTGTCACATCGTTGTACAGGTAGACAATACAAATCGCTCACTCAGTCATAGCTTGACAAAGGGACCAGTCGGACTTGAAACTTTGCAACACGTTTAATACCTAAATTATTTGTTTATCAAGTAAAACTTGGATACTACATACTTCCAAACTGATGAATCTTACTGAAGATAATGGCGCTTTGCTTTTGGAGAAGATGTGAAAATGTTGACGGAGGATGAAGATTGGGTCACAACAAATGGAATATCACCATGTAGACCCATTTACTGGAATGATGCTTGAAAAAAGTACTTCCTGAGAAATAATGAAAATAAAATTAAAAGTTGACATCGATCTTGTTCTTGTAATTAGTTCCAAAATAGAACATGCACAACTTTTGGATCAAGGTGAACCAGATTAAAAATTGGAAAAAAGCTCTCTAAACGTAATCTCTGAGGGATGAGAACTTACACAGTCAAATTCAGAACTGCCCACCTAAAGAAGCCATCTTGTTCTTTCAAACAGTCTGAAAATTGTATACACATTTAATTACCAAGAGGAACCTCACTTAGCCGGTACTTGTTGAATTTGAGAAATAACTATATAAATCCAATATGGCTGCCTGACGGACATTTCTTTTTTTCCAATCGGTCTCCGATTCTTGTTGAAAGGGCTATGCATTGTAGCATGCATGTCGACTTAAAGATGAAAAAATCATTATTACTATGTTCATTCCAGTAGTTCTATTTTTCTGTGTTGGTTATTCCCGCAAAATGTGTTCTTTCTGGGTGCAATATTCACCACTAGATGACGTTCATTGTAAATGATTAAAAATAAGCATCAAAATTGAGGATTTTTTTTTTATTTTCTGTTTTTACATCTGCGCTAAATTTCAAAGTATATTAATTTAAACATACATATACAAACACATTATTGATGCCCTTAATCACTGACTGCATAAACAGGACCCCCTGTAAACTAGACCCTGCATATTTCATTCCAGTCAAATCCTGCTCTGATGGTTACACTGTAATTTCATAAAATTTTAGTTATTACCTGAATCTCTACTTAAAAATCTTGACTGTCTTCCTAGGAAAATTACAAAGAAATCATTCCATGCCAGTCAACAGTTTACATTACTTCTCCTTCATGTATTTGTCCCTTTAAAAGTAAACGTATACAACATTAATGCTATTGATATACATGTTATTTTCCAAGGAAATAGCTCAGTTTACCAGGCTAAAGTTTCATGACTACTTCCCTCATAACAAACCAATCAATACATTATAGTAATATTACATGCCAATCGCCCTGCCCGCTCAATGTTATTATGCTGCAAGGACTTAGCCAATCAGGTGAGAGGAGGGCGGAGCTAGTATTGGACTTTGACCCCCCATTTTGATATCAACTGATCGGAACACAACTGCTGACAATAATTAAAAGTAGATATGGCTCACAATTAGTTTTTTGAACATCTTGTGGCTTGGAATACTATTTTTTTCAAAACGCCTGTGTGCTTAGTAACAGTGTAATGAGACATTTAATGTTTGGATTTCCGAACATAGGTAAAACATGCTTCTGGTTCTCCTCAGCCAGGTTTTCCTCCCTGCAGCAGACCACCTTGTTTACAAACAATAGCGAAAAGTCTACTCAAGCAAAATCTACAGGACGAGTTTTTATGTATGATAAAAACAGTTAAAGGCTGAGCTTTCAGGTTACAGTCATATTATTGTCCCTTCAAGACAAACTATTTCCCTCATCCTTTGTCTTCAGGGAAATAGTTTGCCTTTCAGAGACAATAAAACGACTATTTCCCTTGTGTTTGTGTCCATTCTATAACAGTATACTACCATCTGGTCAACATTTCTTACTCTTGCCTAGCAAACTCTGAACGGCTGACATGTAATCAAATTTAGTCTCATAAAATATTGTCTATTACAGTTATAATAGGTTCGCAGACAACATCATGCAGTTTGTCCCAGTTTACAGAAACTTGATTACAGGTAACCTAAGGAAGCATTTAATATTCACTGATCAGGCAAAACACCAGTAGTTTGATATCTTTACAGATAACAGTCAAAACTATTTCCCCCTATGGTTTGGACCAGAACCAGAACAACGAGTCTGTCTTATCTATTGCACTTTATTCCGACTCTGGCTATTTCACATCAATCCAGCCTCACTTGCCGGAGAGGATACAGAGGCCACCACTATTTCTCCTGCAGAGTAACTTCTATCAATGATTTCATTTAGGCCTCGATTTAGACCTCGACTGTGGGTGACATTAGGAACTCGCTTGTATCAAATTTCACTAGTTTGTAGAACATGTTTAGCTAAATTTTAAATTTGAGATACTTCTTCTCGATGAACACTTAAAAAAAGCAATTTAGAATATACATGTTTAGGCATTCAAATGATAACCTTCAAATGATATAAACAAAAATAATCACATTTCTGCTTTTTTCCCCAAAAGATTTGAATTTGAAACCTTTTACTAAGCATATAATTAATTACATAATCTAATGAAATTTGATACTAGTGGATTGCGAGGTTTTTCCTGGTACTTTGCTATATGGATTGTTCAGTGATGACGTAAGTACTATCAGGATTGTTTGGTACTGAAAAGTTTACCCGTCACAGGGCACACATGTTTATTTTTAGCACAATGTACGTGTGTCACAACTCCATTGGGATATCGCACGAAAGAGGTGTCACCGAAAGCCCGATTACACATAGCACACATCCTGAAAAATAGAGAAAAACAGATTTAGTATCGAGTATTGTATTACAAAGGAGACAATGTTACATTAGTAAACATTATATAACAATGTATCAGTAGCACACATCATTCATACTAGAACTGTGAATTGAAGTCTGACTGAAATTCACCCTGCTAATCAGCTTCCTTCAAAAAAATAATTGGAGCAGAATGTTTATAGACATACACATACACATATCTATGGTGGTGACTAACCCTAACAAAATTAATGGTGGTGACTCACCCTAACAAAATTAATGGTGGTGACTAACCCTAACAAAATTAATGGTGGTGACTAACCCTAACAAAATTAATGGTGGTGACTGACCCTAACAAAATTAATGGTGGTGACTGACCCAAACAAAATTAATGGTGGTGACTAACCCTAACAAAATTAATGGTGGTGACTAACCCTAACAAAATTAATGAAACTAGATGTTCTCGAAGGGGAGCCTTCGTGAATACCCCCGATTTGATTAATCAGGAATTGGTGGGAGTGATGGGCATGTGGATAGGAAGAATCAAGTGAAGAGTTTATATGCTGCAAGGCTCACGTTACGTAGGTCAGAGGTCACGGTAGAGGTCACAGTGACCTACATATGGTAAGCGACACACCGCCTTCCATGCAATTACCCACAAACCAAGATTCATAACCGTAGGTGAAAAAGTACGGGAGATATGCTCCGGAAACCTTTCTGATGAGATTATGTAGGTCAGAGGTCATGGTAGAGGTCACAGCGACCTACATATGGTACGCGACATTCCGCCTTCCATGCATGTACCCACAAACCAAGATTCATAACCGTAGGTGAAATAGTACGGGAGATATGCTCCGGAAACCTTTCGGACGGATGGACGCACAGACGAACGGACACAAGGACGACGGACGAAGCATACACTATATACCCCAGACTTCGTCAAAGCGGGGGTATAATTAAATGAAAAGTTATCAATGAACACTTTTCCAAACAAAACTGTATTACTGGTATCTACTGCAATAAAGGGGCAATAACTGCCAAAATTATTGAATCGGTATGCCAGATACACTGTACAACAACACATTATTGTGATGATCAACTCTACAAAGGAAATCTGATAGAACCTGAACATCTAGTTACCGTGTGTTTATGGATGAAAGGACAGACAGACAGACCAGCTGATTCCAGGACATCCTCCAATGTTACAGGTAGTGTACCAAAGAGTTCAGAATTAAGTAAAGTCTTACTGATTAACCTTCTGAACTATGACCAATATATATACTTACACACTGTATATCACAGAGTGGAGGAGATCACCACGTCATTGTGGAGTTTTATGTGTTCAAATGATTTCAGTATACCTGTTCTTCTATATTTTAGTTATTTTATTCAGAATGGCCATCATTAGATTAGCACCCAGGCCCTTCACAACATCAGACACACATAGATTTGTTTGATTTGTTTGTGTTTAATGTCCTTTCAACAGCTATGGTCATTAAAGGACATGCCAGGTTTTGGTGGTGGAGGAAAGCCGGAGTTCCCAGAAAAAACCACCGACCTACGGCCAGTACCTGGTCACTGCTCCATGTAGGTCTCGAACCCGCGACCCAGTGGTGGAGGGCTAGTGGTAGCAGCATGTCAGACGCTTTAACCACTATTAGCCACCGTGGCCCTCTTACAAACAAAGAACCTTCATAACACACAAATTTCCCATTAGGAACAGGATCTTGCATTCATCAATCAAATGCAGACAAAAACCTCTCTACGAATATCTGTCTGTATTATACCTCTGTCTGACTCTAACGTAAAAATGTATCCTATATACTGAAAAATAACAAAATGATATGAATATTTATAACTACATTAAAATGTTCAAACAATATTTATTTTAATTCTAAACATACACTTAAAATACATCTATATACACATAAACTACACCTGTATACATAAATATACCTGTGAGTGTGTACCTATCAGTAAATACCTATCATACCTGTCAGTATACACATGCACCTGTATACATAAATATACCTGTGAGAGTGTATCTATAAGTAAATACCTATCATACCTGCCAGTATACACATGCACCTGTATACATAAATATACCTGTGAGAGTGTACCTATCAGTACCTATCATACCTGTCAGTATACACATGCACCTGTATACATAAATATACCTGTGAGAGTGTACCTATCAGTAACTATCATACCTGTCAGTATACACATGCACTTGTATACATAAATATACCTGTGAGAGTGTCCCTATCAGTACCTATCATACCTGTCAGTATACACATGCACTTGTATACATAAATATACCTGTGAGAGTGTCCCCATCAGTAAATACCTATCATACCTGTGAGAGTGTACCCATCAGTAAATACCTATCATACCTGTGAGAGTGTACCTATCAGTAAATACCTATCATACCTGTCAGTATACACATGCCCCTGTATACATAAATATCCCTGGGAGAGTGTATCTATCAGTAAATCCCTATCATACCTGTCAGTATACACATGCACTTGTATACATAAATATACCTGTGAGAGTGTCCCCATCAGTAAATACCTATCATACCTGTGAGAGTGTACCTATCAGTAAATACCTAACATCCCTGCCAGTATACACATGCACCTGTCAAAGTTTACCTGCACTAGCTATATATAGTTTATTCATTAAAGTTCCCCAAGGATATCAAATATCGGAGCAAAAACTGTACTTATGGAGATTTGTCTATTGAGGATAGAGCTATGTCCTTGTTATATGTTTACTATGAAAAGTGCATCGTCAGCAAGGTATAGCCATACCTTGATGCATCCAGATTTGTTATGCAAGATTTTAGATTCCTTTTTTTTCAGAAGCGTCTGCAGAACTACGATTACTGGTGTTTAACACCTTAAAGGAGATTAATTAAGATACAAGGAAATTTATACATTGACATTTTACCTGCTTCGATAATTTTATAAATATCACAGATAAAAATATTACCTTACTAAGGTAACATTTCCTGGAGATAATGATGCTTGATACACCTTGGGAAAGATTTTAAAAGCCTGGTTAGCTTAACAGTAACTTATCACAAAATATTGTATCCCGTATCAGATATTTTTGCAATATGATTAAATTGATAAAACAAGAAAGTAAACTTATTGTTATATTCCAAAATATAACAATTCCAAAATATCACATGCATTTACTATAAGTAAAATGTGAAAATTGAAATGTTGGAATTTCATTTTTGAACAAATTCATGAAATTTGCATCACATATAAATCAACTGATATACAATATATCTGATTGTATCATACTGATGTCATGGCAGGGAAATAAAAGATCGCGTTTCAGAGCCTCTCTTGAGGAAATGAGAAAGGGGCACCAAGAGAGAGCTACGAGTGACTGAAGCAGATGACAACAATGGCATATAAGTCTGATCATCTTTATTGTGTGCTATCATTCTATTTCGGTATAATTATAATGTATAATGTATATTTTCAAAAAAATGATAAAAACTCAAATATTATACATGTAAAGGAATTCAAGATGATCCTTTGAAGTACAGGATTTTACTAATATGATTCATTGAGATGGTTTGTTGACCTTTAGTAAAAGATAATACACAATGCACTGTGGTATAATCTGATTTGGCGTTTTGCCAGATCGATGAGCTAGGATGGGTAAGATCTATACAGATATGTTACAAGACAAATGTTCAGTTAAAAACTTTAAAACATGCCTTCAATATTCAATCACCGATTAGTGTGCTTTACTCTCCCATTTATCAATACATTCAAGATGGCTACATTATATATATATAGACTTAAGTCAAATCAAGAGTCATTTATCTGGCGACCGTTTATCCTATTGTCTCACTATCCAGCCGGTGTATAGGGAACAAATTGTCCCAATATGTAGCCAGTGTTTCAGGAGACAGATTGGCCCACTATCCAGCCAGTGTTTCAGGAGACAGATTGACCTACTATCCAGTCAGTGTTTCAGGAGACAGATTGGCCCACTTTATATCCAGTCAGTGTTTCAGGGGACAGAATGGCCCACTATCCAGTCAGTGTTTTAGGGGACAGACTGGCCCACTATTCAGTCAGTGTTTTAGGGGACAGACTGGCCTACTATTCAGTCAGTGTTTTAGGGGACAGACTGGCCTACTATTCAGTCAGTGTTTTAGGGGATAGACTGGACCACTATCCAGCCAGTGGTTTAGGGGACAGACTGGCCCACTATTCAGTCAGTGTTTTAGGTGATACCCTGACCCACTATCCAGCAAGTGTTTTAGGGGATAGACTGGCCCATTATCCAGCCAGTTTTTCAGGGGACAGAATGGCCCACTATCCAGTCAGTGTTTTAGGGGACAGACTGGCCCACTATTCAGTCAGTGTTTTAGGTGATACACTGCCCCACTATCCAGCAAGTGTTTTAGGGGATAGACTGGCCCATTATCCAGCCAGTTTTTCAGGGGACAGAATGGCCCACTATCCAGTCAGTGTTTTAGGGGACAGACTGGCCTACTATTCAGTCAGTGTTGTAGGGGATAGACTGGACCACTATCCAGCCAGGGATTTAGGGGACAGACTGCCCCACTATTCAGTCAGTGTTTTAGGTGATACACTGACCCACTATCCAGCAAGTGTTTTAGGGGATAGACTGGCCCATTATCCAGCCAGTTTTTCAGGGGACAGACTGGCCCACTATCCAGTCAGTGTTTCAGGAGACAGATTGGCCCAATATCCAGTCAGTTGTTTAAGTGTTTTAGGTGATACACTGACCCACTATCCAGCAAGTGTTTTAGGGGATAGACTGGCCCATTATCCAGCCAGTTTTTCAGGGGACAGACTGGCCCACTATCCAGTCAGTTTTTCAGGGGACAGATTGGCCCACTATCCAGTCAGTGTTTCAGGGGACATTTTGGCCCACTATCCAGTCAGTGTTTTAGTGAACAGACTGACCCACTATCCAATCAGTGTTTTAGGGGACACAGATCTAGAGTCTGGCCAACTATATATCCAGCCAGTGTTTTAAGAAATGGATTGGCCTACTATCCAGCCATCCAGCTAGTGGTTGAGGAGAAAGGGGATAAGATGCTCTCATTATTCAGCCAGTGTTTTAAGAGACAAATTGGCCTACTATATCCAGTCAGTGTTTTGGGAGACAGGCAGAGAGGAAAGATGCACCCATAATAATCAATGAGTGTTTTAGGGGACAGATTGGCCCACTATATATATCTAGCCAGTGTTTTAGGAGACGAATTGGCCCACTATCTAGCCATTGTTTCAGGGGTTAGATTCGCCGTCTATCCAGCCAGTGTTTCAGGAGACAGATTGGCCCACTATCCAGTCAGTTGTTTAGGAGACAGATTGGCCCACTTTATATCTAGTCAGTGTTTCAGGGGACAGATTGGCCCACTATCCAGTCAGTGTTTCAGGAGACAGATTGGCCCACTATCCAGTCAGTGTTTCAGGGGACAGATTGGCCCACTATCCAGTCAGTGTTTCAGGAGACAGATTGGCCCACTATCCAGTCAGTGTTTCAGGGGACAGATTGGCCCACTATCCAGTCAGTGTTTCAGGAGACAGATTGGCCCACTATCCAGTCAGTGTTTCAGGGGACAGATTGGCCCACTATCCAGTCAGTGTTTCAGGAGACAGATTGGCCCACTATCCAGTCAGTGTTTCAGGGGACAGATTGGCCCACTATCCAGTCAGTGTTTCAGGAGACAGATTGGCCCACTATCCAGTCAGTGTTTCAGGGGACAGATTGGCCCACTATCCAGTCAGTGTTTCAGGGGACAGATTGGCCCACTATCCAGTCAGTGTTTCAGGGGACAGATTGGCCCACTATCCAGTCAGTGTTTCAGGGGACAGATTGGCCCACTATCCAGTCAGTGTTTCAGGGGACAGATTGGCCCACTATCCAGTCAGTGTTTCAGGGGACAGATTGGCCCACTATCCAGTCAGTGTTTCAGGGGACAGATTGGCCCACTATCCAGTCAGTGTTTCAGGGGACAGATTGGCCCACTATCCAGTCAGTGTTTCAGGAGACAGATTGGCCCACTATCCAGTCAGTGTTTCAGGGGACAGATTGGCCCACTATCCAGTCAGTGTTTCAGGAGACAGATTGGCCCACTATCCAGTCAGTGTTTCAGGGGACAGATTGGCCCACTATCCAGTCAGTGTTTCAGGAGACAGATTGGCCCACTATCCAGTCAGTGTTTCAGGGGACAGATTGGCCCACTATCCAGTCAGTGTTTCAGGAGACAGATTGGCCCACTATCCAGTCAGTGTTTCAGGGGACAGATTGGCCCACTATCCAGTCAGTGTTTCAGGAGACAGATTGGCCCACTATCCAGTCAGTGTTTCAGGGGACAGATTGGCCCACTATCCAGTCAGTGTTTCAGGAGACAGATTGGCCCACTATCCAGTCAGTGTTTCAGGGGACAGATTGGCCCACTATCCAGTCAGTGTTTCAGGGGACAGATTGGCCCACTATCCAGTCAGTGTTTCAGGGGACAGATTGGCCCACTATCCAGTCAGTGTTTCAGGGGACAGATTGGCCCACTATCCAGTCAGTGTTTCAGGGGACAGATTGGCCCACTATCCAGTCAGTGTTTCAGGGGACAGATTGGCCCACTATCCAGTCAGTGTTTCAGGGGACAGATTGGCCCACTATCCAGTCAGTGTTTCAGGGGACAGATTGGCCCACTATCCAGTCAGTGTTTCAGGAGACAGATTGGCCCACTATCCAGTCAGTGTTTCAGGGGACAGATTGGCCCACTATCCAGTCAGTGTTTCAGGGGACAGATTGGCCCACTATCCAGTCAGTGTTTCAGGGGACAGATTGGCCCACTATCCAGTCAGTGTTTCAGGGGACAGATTGGCCCACTATCCAGTCAGTGTTTCAGGGGACAGATTGGCCCACTATCCAGTCAGTGTTTCAGGGGACAGATTGGCCCACTATCCAGTCAGTGTTTCAGGGGACAGATTGGCCCACTATCCAGTCAGTGTTTCAGGGGACAGATTGGCCCACTATCCAGTCAGTGTTTCAGGGGACAGATTGGCCCACTATCCAGTCAGTGTTTCAGGGGACAGATTGGCCCACTATCCAGTCAGTGTTTCAGGGGACAGATTGGCCCACTATCCAGTCAGTGTTTCAGGGGACAGATTGGCCCACTATCCAGTCAGTGTTTCAGGGGACAGATTGGCCCACTATCCAGTCAGTGTTTCAGGGGACAGATTGGCCCACTATCCAGTCAGTGTTTCAGGGGACAGATTGGCCCACTATCCAGTCAGTGTTTCAGGGGACAGATTGGCCCACTATCCAGTCAGTGTTTCAGGGGACAGATTGGCCCACTATCCAGTCAGTGTTTCAGGGGACAGATTGGCCCACTATCCAGTCAGTGTTTTAGGGGACAGATTGGCCCACTATTCAGCCAGTGTTTTAGGGGACAGATTAGCCCACTATCCAGTCAAAGTTTCGGGGGACAGATTGGCCCACTATCCAGTCAGTGTTTCAGGGGACAGATTGGCCCACTATCCAGTCAGTGTTTCAGGAGACAGATTGGCCCAATATCCAGTCAGGGTTTCAGGGGACAGATTGACCCACTATCCAGTCAGTGTTTCATGAGACAGATTGGCCCACTATCCAGCCAGTGTTTTAGGGTACAGATTGGCCCACTATCCAGCTAGTATTTTAGGGGACAGATTGGCCCAATATCCAGTCAGTTGTTTAGGAGACAGATTGGCCAACTATTCAGCCAGTGTTTCAGGGGACAGATTGGCCCACTATCCAGTCAGTGTTTCAGGAGACAGATTGGCCCACTATCAAGTCAGTGTTTCAGGAGACAGATTGGCCCACTATCCAGTCAGTGTTTCAGGGGACAGATTGGCCCACTATCCAGTCAATGTTTCAGGGGACAGACTGGCCCACTATTCTGTCAGTGCTTTAGTGAACAGACTGACCCACTATCCAGCCAGTGTTTTAGGGGACAGATTGGCCCACTATCCAGTCAGTGGTTTAGGAGCCAGACTGATTCACTATTCAGCCAGTGTTTTAGGGGACACAGAGTCTGGCCAACTATATATCCAGCCAGTGTTTTAAGAAATGGATTGGCCTACTATCCAGCCATCCAGCTAGTGTTTGAGGAGAAAGGGGATAAGATGCTCTCATTATTCAGCCAGTGTTTTAAGAGACAGATTGGCCTACTATATCCAGTCAGTGCTTTGGGAGACAGGCCGAGAGGAAAGATGCACCCATAATATTCAATGAGTGTTTTAGGGGACATATTGGCCCACTATATATATCCAGCCAGTGTTTTAGGGGACGTATTGACCCACTATCTAGCCATTGTTTCAGGGGTTAGATTGGCCCACTATCCAGCCATTTTATTAGAGGACAGACTGGCCCACTATTCAGTCAGTGTTTTAGGGGACAAATTGGCCCACTATCCAGTCAGTGGTTTAGAAGACAGATTGGCCCACTATTCAGCCAGTACTTTAGGAGACAGATTGGCCCACTATTCAGCCAGTGTTTTAGGAGACAGATTCCCCCACTATTCGGCCAGTATTTTAGGAGACAGATTGGCCCACTATCCAGTCAGTGGTTTAGGAGACAGATTCGCCCACTATTCGGCCAGTGTTTTAGGTGACAGAATGGCCCACTATCCAGTCAGTGGTTTAGGTGACAGATTGGCCCACTAATCCCCTATCCAGCCAGTGATTTAGGGGAACAATTGGTGTAGTGGTTTGGATGATACATAGTCTCAATGATATAACTTCAATGGTTAAAACAAAAAAATTGTACAATCATATGCAAATTTGAGTGATTTCCTCCAATTCTAGATAATTAATGCACAGGGTTGATGACTAACCCACATGGCCACATGGCCAATTAATTACTCACTTTGGCCCCAAGCATGTTATGAAAGTAACTGTCTGCTCGTTTATAGGATATGATAGCATCAATTATACCAGACACATTGTACTTAAGTGATCTACAGCTGTATACCATTTTATACAAAGGTTTATTGAGGATATTCACCAATATTTCCTAAAGAACTCATTGATGAAAATTTGAAATATACATGAAAATTGCTTCAAGTTTGTTGATAATGTATACAACTGATATTTGAATTAAATAAATGTAGAAAAACAAGAAACAAAGATAAATTATACCAGAAGTGAAAGTACTTCACATGCTTTATCTACAAAAACCAGTTTACTTCTCCTTTTAAAGTAATATTTTAATAATGATAATAACAACTAGAACACTGACAGGTCAGTAAGGGCCCCGTCTTGTGGCAATTATATCCCCCATAATCATCAAGAAGCAATCTGCCCATATAGCTGAGCTTGACGTTTGACATTTGGACTTCAAAAAAAATCGCAAGGAAGCAAAATATACATTTTACATGTACTATGATGTGAGTCTTGTTTCCTTCCACCTCCATATTTGCTGGGCTAACAGAAATGTAAATACCGGTGCAATACTCATTTGTTAGCTTTGATTTGTTTTATTTCACCTTATATACCTCCTCCATCAAGAGCCAGGGTCAAAGTCAGAGATCCACTTTGTCTTTGACCTTTGGACCCAAATGACCTTGACCATTAACCCAACGACCCTGATCTTTGGTCAGTTGACTTATTCTTTAATTCCGACCAACTTTGCTTCATAACANCTCAGTGTGTCTTTTTGTTTAATTCCGAACAACTTTGCTCCATAATGTCATAGCGAAATGTTCACCAGTGAAAAGCTACAAAATTTGACCTTGACCCCTGACCCGATGACCTTGACCTTTGGTCAGTTGACTCCTTGTTTTATTCTGATCAACTTTGCTTCATAATGTCATAACAAAATGTTCATCAGTGAAAAGATGTAAAATTTGACCTTGACCTTTGAACCTAATGACCTTGACCTTTGGACTTGACTTTTTACCTCAATGTGTATTTTTGTGAACTGAACATCTTGACCAAGTTTCATGTACATTGGTCAATAAATACTAAAGTTATCAGCCAGAAACAAAATCTGTGGACGGACAGACAGACAGACAGACAGACAGACAGAGTGATTACTATAGGGCACCCGTATCTCCGATACTGGGCCCTAATAATTCTTGGTTCTTATATACCGCTTTATCACAACCTAGTTTGTAGGTCGTCTCAAAGAGGTTCACAAATTATTATCCGTGGTTATAGGGCCTTTGCAACCAGCCAATATCTTTCACAACTCCCTGGGGAGTATACAGCCGGTGCTGACATTTCGGCGCTCACAGCTAGCTTTCAATAATTCTAGCTATACCCAACCACATACTCATTTACAGCTGAGTAGACTGGAACAAGCAGAGTAAAGTGTCTTGCTCAAAGATACAACGCAGTGCCATGCCATGACTCGAACCCGCAATCCTTTTGGTCACGAGCCCGGCGTCCTACCACTAGACTGCCATGCCTTCAACACTATTTAAACAGAGACCAACTTTTGGATTGTTTTTTCATTTAAGTGATGTAAATGATGAATCAGCTTGGCAGTGTTTCAAAGTCTTCAGGTGAGTGTGTTTGATTTTTTGATATCTATTGCCGATCAGGGTGCACAGTGCATTGAATCGCAAGACAGTCAGTTATAGAATGATAACCGGTTCGACGGGTAGTGCACTTTTTATACCCAGCGAGACCCATAATCGTTACCTATTAAGGAAAAACTAAAATGTCGGCACTTCCTTAGAAACTATAGTCGGAAGAGATGGGGAAGATCTCAAAACCTGAAAATTATATACTTTATTTTTTAAATCTCAATTGAAAGCTTTTTAAATTGCACTGTCAGCTTTAAACTTATGGTCTACACTGGTCTGGTGTATTTCAGACTTCAGCTTATGGTCTACACTGGTCTGGTGTATTTCAGCTTTAAGCTTATGGTCTACACCGGTCTGGTGTATTTCAGACTTCAGCTTATAGTCTACACTGGTCTGGTATATTTCAGACTTTAGCTTATGGTCTACACTGGTCTTGTGTATTTCAGACTTCAGCTTATGGTCTACACTGGTCTGGTGTATTTCAGGCTTCAGCTTATGGTCTACACTGGTCTGGTGTATTTCAGACTTCAGCTTATGGTCTACACTGATCTGGTATATTTCAGACTTCAGCTTATGGCCTACACTGGTCTGGTGTATTTCAACCTTCAGCTTATGGTCTTCACTGGTCTGGTGTATTTCAGGCTTCAGCTTATGGTCTACACCGGTCTGGTGTATTTCAGACTTCAGCTTATGGTCTACACTGGTCTGGTGTATTTCAGACTTCAGCTTATGGTCTACAATGGTCTGGTATATTTCAGACTTCAGCTTATGGTCTACTCTGGTATGGTATATTTCAGACTTTAGCTCATGGTCTAATCTGGTCTGGTGTATTTCAGACTTTGTCTTATGGTCTACACTGGTCTGGTGTGTTTCAGACTTCAGCTTATTGTCTACTCTGCTCTGGTGTATTTCAGACTTCAGCTTATTGTCTACTCTGGTCTGGTGTATTTCAGAGTTCAGCTTATTGTCTACACCGGTCTGGTGTATTTCAGACGTCAGCTTATTGTCTACACCGGTCTGGTGTATTTCAGACGTCAGCTTATTGTCTACACCGGTCTGGTGTATTCCAGACTTCAGCTTATTGTCTACACCGGTCTGGTGTATTTCAGACTTCAGCTTATGGTCTACACTGGTCTGGTATATTTCAGACTTCAGCTTATTGTCTACTCTGGTCTGGTATATTTCAGACTTCAGCTCATGGTCTAAACTGGTCTGGTGTATTTCAGGCTTCCTCTTATGGTCTACTCTGGTCTGGTATATTTCAGACTTCAGCTTATTGTCTACACTGGTCTGGTATATTTCAATCTTCAGCTTATGGTCTACACTGGTCTGGTGTATTTCAACCTTCAGCTTATGGTCTACACTGGTCCGGTGTATTTCAGACTTCAGCTTATGGTCTACACTGATCTGGTATATCTCAGACTTCATCTTATGGTCTACACCGGTCTGGTGTATTTCAGGACTTCAGCTTATGGTCTACTCTGGTCTGGTATATTTCAGACTTTAGCTCATGGTCTACACTGGTCTGGTATATCTCAGACTTCATCTTATGGTCTACACCGGTCTGGCGTATTTCAGGACTTCAGCTTATGGTCTGCTCTGGTCTGGTATATTTCAGACTTCAGCTCATGGTCTAAACTGGTCTGGTGTATTTCAGCTTTAAGCTTATAGTCTACACTGGTCTGGTGTATTTCAGACTTCAGCTCATGGTCTAAACTGGTCTGGTGTATTTCAGACTTCAGCTTATTGTCTACACTGGTCTTGTGTATTTCAGACTTCAGCTTATTGTCTACACTGGTCTGGTGTATTTCAGACTTAAGCTCATGGTCTAAACTGGTCTGGTGTATTTCAGACTTCAGCTTATTGTCTACTCTGGGCTGGTGTATTTTAGACTTCAGCTTATTGTCTACACCGGTCTGGTGTATTTCAGATTTCAGCTTATGGTCTACACTGGTCTTGTGTATTTCAGACTTCAGCTTATTGTCTACACCGGTCTGGTGTATTTCAGATTTCAGCTTATGGTCTACACTGGTCTTGTGTATTTCAGACTTCAGCTCATGGTCTACACTGGTCTGGTGTATTTCAGACTTCAGCTTATGGTTACAAATTTATCTTTTTTACTGTAAACAGGACATGTTTCTCTTACTTTTAAAACAATCAGAATAAAATATACGTGATCTTTTAAATAGGGTCCATCTTAACACCGTAGCCATGAAGCTAAAGCTATGTTTTGATTTGATTTGTTTACAGTTTTATGTCCTCTTTGAGGTTTTATGTCCTCTTTGAGGTTTTATGAAGATAGGAGATTCTGTCAAAATAGCTTTGAAGATACATACATCCTAGCTGTAAAGCTTCTCACCTAGTAACTATGACACTATAAACATCCTAGCCATGATTCAGACATAAACATTCTATCTATGACGCTTCACAAACTTCATAGCTTTGATGCTAAAAATTGCCAAAATGTTCAAGTTGCAAAGTATCAGATACAAGTGAAGTACTTATCCCTTCAGTATGAGTGGAGTGGTAGGGTTGGTATGTGTAGTGACGTCTATATGGTCCCCCCTAAACTCCCATAGATCTCCCTAATTGTGGCATGTGAATCATCACATAATTATTGTCAAAAAAATAAAAAGATACAACACCAAAAAAACGTTCAGACTGTGTGAGTCACTACCTAAAACACAAATGTCACCGCAGAAAAAAATCATCAGATGACAAAAAAATCTGGTTTTTTTTGCGGACTAACGTGATTAGTCGCCAAGATGGGATGAAGTTTATTAGCCATTGCACATCCCAGACAACACCCCCACAGACATCCCGACACAACAGAACAATAAAAATATCTGTGTGTCCCAGCACACTCGGAATGTCCCAGGTACTCTTCAACTATCACACACCAAGCTGTCTACACAGCCAATCAAGGGCAGCAAATTACTCGAATCCCTTCCCATCCAGATCCCTCCTAATATGGCAGGCAATAGAATGTTATCAGGGACATAAGGTAACTAGGGTCCCTTATCTGAATTACATGCAGAGTCCTTTCAGAACCTCTTGACAAAGCGAGGTAAGAATTTGACAAACGGCTGTGTGTAGGCTGTGTAGATATGTTAGATATCAGTACACATCTGGTCAACAAAACATTATACATCTGGTCAATCTAATATTACATGTATGGTCAACTTAACATTATATGTCTAGTCATCTAAACACAACATGTCTGGTCATCTTGACATTACATATCTGGTCAATTAAACTTTAAAAAGTCTGGTCAACTTAAAATTTAAAGTTTAGTATACTTACATTACATGAATGTCAACTTAACATTCCACATCTGTCAACTTAACATAAACATGTCTGGTCAATTCAACATATCATGTCTGGTCAACTTAACATTCCACATCTGTCAACTTAACATAAACATGTCTGGTTGATTTATAATTACATGTTTTGGCAACTTAACATTGAAAGTATGGTCAACATAACATTCAAAGTCTCGTAATCTTAATATCAGAAGTCTGGTCAACTTAACATCAAAAGTATGGTCAACCTAATATAACATCTTTGGTCATCTTAACATTGAAAGTCTGTCCAACTTAACATTCAAAGTCTGGTCATCTTAACATTTAAAGCCTGGTCATCTTAACATTAAAAGTCTGGTCAACTTAACATTCAAAGTCTGGTCATCTTAACATTCAAAGTCTGGTCATCTTAACATTAAAAGTCTGGTCAACTTAATGTTACACGACTTGGAATATTCAGGTGTCAGATAAGTCAGGTTTCACTGACTAACCATTGTGATGTTATATTTTGGAACAGCATGATATAAGTATTGACCCTCACAAAAGTAGCTAGTGGTGGTTTCATTTGATTTCTTACAAATATACTTATTCATAAAATATATGCAGATGTACATGCTTTAAGAATATGATACAAATTATCTCTAACTTAGCGCTTGGTCCCTTTAAATCGGGAACTTGGGAAACATCTTGAAGTTCTTTGCACATATTAAATCATATGGAGAATCAACTTGCCATTTGAGGCCCCTAATCTCACTGTTATTTGCATAGAATCGTTTCATACTTTCCTACCAGTAAGCCTGCCGTGCTTTCTTGCAAGCGTCCAGGCCCATGATTGGCTATAATAAGGGCGGATATCAATTCAGACACAACATACCTGATGTCAATATCATTCAAACTTAATAAATATTTATACAAAATTGTCAGTGTATTAATTACTAGGTGTGTCGGCAGAAACCAAGATAGCAGTGACAATAAATCAACACACTTTCTTCACCACAGCTATTTCATTACAAAAAAGTAATGGCGAGATCACCTCTCTAGACATACCGGGGGATCTGGGAATCACGGATATTTAGAAGATTGTTTTGTGTGACACTGCATCAGGTGGCAGCACTAAAATCACACAAACAGGCATGTGGACATACAGTACGTAGCAAGAGGGAAATTGCCAAGATTTATAATGCTGTTTATATAAATATAAACTTTATTTATTTTACAACAATTATGAAACAAGTTTTCACAACTAATAATAATCACTCTTGTTGACCCGGATGTTAGCATGCGGGGAGTCTTATTGTGGGAGGAAACCTAAGTACCCAGAGAAAACCCACGTGGTCGGGCAGGTGACCCCATACCTTTTCATGTCTGATCAGAAAATCGAACCCTGGCTGCTTTGGTGAAAGGCAAATGGTCTTTATCCACTGCGCCACCCAACCACCTTGTATTTATAATGTTATAGATATTATATTATAGGATGTATATGGCAAGGGAGAAATTGTCATAATTTTATTATCAGATGTCAAATAGTATGTTATTTATGCAGGCTTAAATTTTCATGCACCCAATTTCATGACTACATTATTGCAGTTATGAAGTTTATCAGCGCAGTTCATTTTTATGCTTGTCTTATTATTTAGCAGTTCATATTCACATATCAATCGTGAAAATATCACCCCCACCGAATATCCTGCTATTCCGTCTTTGCGTATTGCAGAGTCATCTTCTCTTGGGAGCAGGTATTGATTGTTACGTCACTTGTTTGTGAGAGTAACGTCATCAATTTTTGAGAAAACGACGTAATTTTCTCGCACAAACCAATGACGTAACAATCAATACCTGTTCCCAAGAGAAGATAACTCTGCAATACGCAAAGAGGAAATACGATATATGGCAAGGTGGAAATGATCTAGCCATTATTATAGGATTTATGGTAGGGGGAAATTGTCATGGTGGTATTTTAGGATTTATGGTAGGGGGAAATTGTCATGGTTATATTATAGGATTTATGGTAGGGGGAAATTGTCATGGTTATATTAAGAAACAAATATTCACAATACCACCGAACCTGGGTAATACAAGTGTAGTAAGGTTCCTGTATATTAAGAGATCTTACAGATAATTTTTATCATTTTTTTTGTTATCCATATTCGTTTCGCCTTACATCTGATAAATGATGTGGTTATGTTTCCTATATAAAATAATCTGTCATATTTTTTTCCGCATTTTTACTCTCTGATGTCAAATGAGGAAGTATAACAGGGGTTGGATTGGCTGACAAGTAAACAACACTGCTGTGTGTCAGCGACCCTAACTGTGACAGGGACCCTAACTGTGACATACTTCTGTATACAGACATATACACTACATACCAGGAAGTTGGACTCTTCCCAAAATACATGTATACAGGGCACCAGAGTAATTTTTGAGGCACAGGTGTTTTGGTCTTGGGTTAAGGATTTTTCTGTGGGATTCACAAAAATTTTGAGATCCGCCTACATGTATATATCCCTTATATAATGGATTCTCACCAGAACCCACCTGAACAGATCCTACAGAAATCACGAACTCATATAACTATTAAAGTATAAGAAGGGAAAGATACCATAAGAATCGTGACACTGTATTTTTAAGCTCAGAACACTGTTGTTTTTGTTTCTTCCATCTTCATCAATTTTTTTCAAGAAAGGGAGCTTGAGGCATAAGATGTCTCTTCAGGAACGATTTATCATAGCTACCTATATTGTCAACATTCATAGTTACATTTTCTGGTAGTGGAACAGGGATTCTTAACCCTTTCACCCCTACATCACTGCAATAAACTCTACCATAAGTTGATCTGGGTGGGTCCATTATGGTATAGAGTGGTGAAAGGGTTAAAGGCAATCAGTACATAAAACTAATGACAGAGCAGCAACTCCTAAAGCCTGCTTTCTGTAAAGTAAATCCTTCTTTTTGGAATGTTTCATATGGTTTGTACAAAGACTGGCCGCCATTTCTAGAATATCAAACTATTTAGAAAAAGATTAACTCTAATAATTTTGATCACTTGGATGTCTGATCCCAAGTTCTAAACTAGGGGGAGATAAGCTAGTAGTAAAATGCAGTTGACAAATTCTTCATAAAAACTTAGGGGCTGGTAGCTATATAGCCAGTCTAGTGTATATGCTTATTAATGCATTACAACATTTTTTTAGCATGCCAATAATTACCGGTATTGAAAACAACTAAGATGAGTAAATACCCGATTATTTGAAATCTTGATAGTGACTATTTTAAAGTCCTCTGATCGGGTGATCACATCAAAGAATACCAGGTGATTTGAGAAATGTCTCTTTTCCTCCAGTATATCATTGCTATCAAATACAATTTAAGGTTAAATGGATGGTTGTAGGTTTTTTGCAACAGAGAAAGTCATGTGACAAATGTGTTCACATATGTTGGGGTCGCTCAATTATTCAGAACTAAAGTTGTTTGGGAGGTTTAAAAATGCAGTCTATTATTAAGTTAACGTTCCCTCCTCCCTTTCAGCTTTTTGATGTTACAATGGGTAGGCTTATCCTGGGGTGTAAATCTGTACCTGGTATTTATCAAAATGCAATTTCCTTTTCTCTCATTGTTCAAAAGTTCAGTAAGTCCTGGGAAAATCTTGTACACGTTTCAGGTGATCTACTAGGAAGTTAATAAAATCCATTCACTACATTGATGTTTCTCTATTCATCAATGAGTAAGGCAGCAGTGTTACTGTGAAGCCAGGTCGTACAAGTCCTGTCAGTTTAAGTACATGTAAAAATAAATTCCAAACCGTCGGTATTTTAACAATTATTAAAATTTAAAATGAAAACAAAATCTCTGATTATTTCTTTGTTAACATTCACAAAATATTCACTCATAGATCTGCACAAATTAAAAATAAATAAATGAACGAAAATTTGGCAAAAAAAATGCTTAAGCTGGCCTACCTTGTAAGAACTGGTCCCTGACTGCCACATCAATGTTGACAATTGATTGATTGACATTGGAATTCATTAAGATCAATGAAAATATCCTGACATAAAATATTCAGGATTTTTCCCATTGTAGTGATATAAAAAACTGATTTAGTTGTAAGCTGTCTATTTGCTATTATGGAGTTGAACTTGAGATGAATACACACAACAATAGATAAGCTTTTCACGAGGGATACCCTTGATCTGTGACGCTCATGTTAGCAGTAAATACTAAATCAAGCTTAGGGCACACATATAAAAAGTATACAACAAAATGTGTTTTTTTTAAAGGAAGAGTGCATTGTATTCGGGGGTACATTGAGAGTAATTCATTGATCACAGTCTGTGGTACATTAGGTGATAATCTATTTGCCCAGGTACATTTGGAGCAATTTATATATATATATATATATCATGTATTCAGGTATACATTGGGCGTAATTTATTGCTTTAAGTCAGGGGTATATTTGGGGTAATTAATTGCTCAATATCAGGGGTATATTTGGGGTAATTATTTGCTCTAAGTCAGGGATATATTTAGGGTAATTAATTGCTCTAAGTCAGGGGTATATTTGGGGTAATATATTGCTCTAAGTCAGGGGCATATTTGGGGTAATTAATGACTCTAAATCAGGGATATATTTGGGGTAATTAATTGGGGTAATTAATTGCTGTAAGTCAGGGGTATATTTGGGGTAATTAATTGCTCTAAGTCAGGGATATAATTGGGGTAATTAAATGCTCTAGGTCAGGGGTATATTTGGGGTAATTAATTGGGGTAATTAATTGCTCTAAGTCAGGGGTATATTTGGGGTAATTAATTGCTCTCAGTCAGGGATATATTTGGGGTAATTAATTGGGGTAATTAATTGCTCTAAGTCAGGGGTATATTTGGGGTAATTAATTGGTGTAATTAATTGCTCTAAGTCAGGGGTATATTTGGGGTAATTAATTGCTCTAGGTCAGGGATATATTTGGGTTAATTAATTGGGGTAATTAATTGCTCTAAGTCAGGGGTATATTTGGGGTAATTAATTGCTCTAAGTCAGGGATATATTTGGGGTAATTAAATGCTCTAAGTCAGGGATATATTTGGGGTAATTAATTGCTCTAAGTCAGGGGTATATTTGGGGTAATTCATTGCTCCAAGTCAGGGGTATATTTGGGGTAATATATTGCTCTTAGTCATGGGTATATTTGGGGTAATTCATTGCTCTAAGCCAGGGGTATATTTGGGGTAATATATTTCTCTTAGTCATGGGTATATTTGGGGTAATTAATTGCTCTAAGTCAGGGGTACATTTGGGGTAATATATTGCTCTAAGTCAGGAGCATATTTGGGGTAATTAATTGCTCTAAGTCAGGGACATGTTTGGGGTAATATATTGCTCTAAGCCAGGGACATGTTTGGGGTAAAATATTGCTCTAAGTCAGGGGTATATTTGGGGTAATATATTGCTCTAAGCCAGGGACATATTTGGGGTAATATATTGTTCTAAGTCAGGGGTACATTTGGGGTAATATATTGCTCTAAGTCAGGGGTATATTTGGGGTCATATATTGCTCTAAGTCAGGGGTACATTTGGGGTAATATATTGCTCTAAGCCAGGGACATATTTGGGGTAATATATTGCTCTAAGTCAGGGGTACATTTGGGGTAATATATTGCTCTAAGTCAGGGGTATATTTGGGGTCATATATTGCTCTAAGTCAGGGGTACATTTGGGGTAATATATTGCTCTAAGTCAGGGGTATATTTGGGGTAATATATTGCTCTAAGTCAGGGGTATATTTGGGGTAATATATTGCTCTAAGTCAGGGGTATATTTGGGGTAATATATTGCTCTAAGTCAGGGGTATATTTGGGGTAATATATTGCTCTAAGTCAGGGGTATATTTGGGGTAATATATTGCTCTAAGTCAGGGGTATATTTGGGGTAATATATTGCTCTAAGTCAGGGGCATACTTTGGGGTAATTAATTGCCATTACTCAGTACTGACTCTAATAATAGCCAGGATGAATATATTACTAGAAAAAAAGAAAAAAAACGCATGTAGGGGGTGGGCTGTTATTGGAGTCATTGTTGCCAATCACACATCATGAAGTTAGGGAAAGGGGTAATTATTGGAGACATAATTTAGAATTGTGAAAATCAAGCGCTATATTAGTCCTATGTATTGTTAACAGACCATGGTTGGGTCTGGTGATAATCCAGCTTTAGACGCAACGTTTATGTTCAGTAAAATCTACTATCTAATGGTGTCAGTGGCACTGTCAGAGTGTGGAGGCCCAAACAAAGAGTAGCACCCATACTTGTACACTTAAAATGCATTGTATGTAAAGGAAAACCTTTATTCAGACAAAGCCGAGTATATCGGCTTACTAGCTACACCACTTTTAAACCGTCGCTAGTAATTATTACATTTTTTACGGATTGATATAATCTAACAAAATTGACTCCAGCAAGTACTTTTTGGTGCTCTTTGTTACTGTTTATTGACCTAATGTGTATTTATCTGTAAAATGTTATAATTAGATGTAGAATCAAAGCTAAAGAGGACAATTTCTGGGTTACATAGAAACCATGTCAAAAGGGGAATGGGCGATTTTTTTAAATGGGAATATCTTCAAAATTCAAAACTTTTAGGACATTTTTGCCCCAAGTGGAGGGGTGGGGTATTAGAGCATGGGCTAATATCAGAAATGATACAGTATGTTGTGTGCTCAGTCAGTAGTATATTTGGGGCAAAATACTGCACTTTGTCGGTCAGGGGTACATTTGGGGCAAACTATTGCACTCAGTCTGGGTACATTTAGGTTAATATATCCCCCCGTACTAGCGCTCAGTCAGTCAAACAAGGGATACGTCAGGTGACAAGGGACCAACAGCTCTGTATCCAATCAGTGAGACTGTTTTGATCTTTGAATAGTTTTCAAGGGTGACAGACTGAACAAAAACAGTTTTACTGTACAGACAAAGAAACTATATTTCATAACAGGATATTTAAATCCTTGAATTTAAAAATGCTTGTAGATCTGGGATGGAGAGATAATATTTCTTTAGATAAAATGCATCACTTTTAATAAAATTGATGCAGTCATTATGCTTTAGGTATCATTACCAGATGCCTTTTGTTTAATGAATCACCTGACAGAATACCGTACACAGCATTGCCTGACCTTTATGTAAAACCACATATACTAACGGCAAACCAAACCAAACTAACAGAATTAATGAATCTGTCAAAAATAGTGAGTTCTGATCTATCATTTTAATTAGATTTTTATTCCTCGTCCTGTTATTAATAACATCATGACAAATTTCAGTTTTAAACAAGCAGGTATGCATTGATCATTTGTACTTTTAAGTATATCTTTGATTGAAACTCAAATTAAATCTTTCAGATGCCATGTTTGTCTGGAGTCGGGGAATAAGAAGAACATGTTGGCTTTAAACACTTACTGTTTTTCTTCCGATTAATACACACAAGAGGTCCAGAGGGTCTATTTTGCTCACCTGGATATTTATGCAATACATGTAACGGCAATACTCTAATAACATGCCATTCAGATTGATATGTCTCGCCTTTACCCCTCTGCACATGTCAAGTTTGGTTGGTTTAGCACTTACATAACTTAAACGCAAAAAAGGAGATGCCGACAAAGTCAATGGACCATGAAAGGTAGGCCGCATCCAGCATGTAATGCATGGGTTGAGATGAACTACATAAGATGCATTTACGGTCCAAGTTTGGTTTGTCTAGCACTTATACTTTTCCGTCGTGCCTTAGTCTAGCTTCCACTACTACGTGGCGGCGAGACAAATAATAACATTAAAAGTAAGATTCAAAGGATAAAGTCACAGTCTTATCAGGTGCTAACTACTAGTCCTATGCCACCTAGCTAATATCTCCCTATGTGTATGCCTGCGTGTGTGCTGGAGATGTAATGTGGGACCGTGCTTCAAATGGCATCATTTATAGTGCCACCGCACTTGAATGCTACAGCACAGATACCCCATCCACCCCAGACCAATTTATACTCCACCTGGGTTGTTGGAGTTGTGTTGGCAGGAGAAAAACACTTTCTATGAATATCCATGTGTACAACATTAATGTTAGACCTCTAAAGAACCTCTGTACATAAACTCAGCATCCTAACATGGCTCAGCATCCTAACTCAGCATCCTAACCTATCATGTGAACGGTGATCCATTACAAAAGTTTAACCCAAACTTTAACCTGCAGATTTTGGCCAAGATAGTTAAGTGGAAAGCATGTCAAAAATTGAATAAAAAAAATATTATTTTCCATTTTCAATCCATAGCATCCTAACATCATTATTAAGTGTATGGTAAGCCATTACAAAACTTAAACCAAAACCTTAACCAAAGGTAGGGGACTAATAAGATTTACTGGTCAGAAGGAGTACCCTTTAAAAGACTTTACCACCCAAATTACACCTTGTTTAGCCTTGTTGCAAGTCCCCAAGGGTGTTATCTCTTCAGGTCATGCTCAGCAAGCAGTAATGTGGTTATAGGGTGAGGTTTTCAACCAATTCCATGTTATGACCCAGGAACTACTTGTAAGTCCTCTGGGACGGGGCTGAATCTGGCACCAATCCTGGTAGCATGGATGCATTTGTCTCTTCATGTCCATAACGTATCTTAAAAGTTATATAGTAGGGATTTTGTACTTTTGAAATAGTACAGCTGCTCACTAAAATTTCCTCTCTTGGAGTCCCATCCTTCCAGCCCAAGGGGTCACATCAACTTCATTTAAACAGTTTTTTATCCCCTCGCCTTTTTGATATTTCGAACCAAATATGGTTACAATCTGTACAGCCATTTAGGAGTAGGAATCTGAAGCAAAAATGCCCTTACTTTGCATTATTGGCTCCCGCCCACTCCTCAGGATCCAGGGGAGCTCCCTTGTAGTACGTAGTGCACACATTTTCTGCTATCACTATTTAGAGGTTACTTTACTCTATTCATTCTATTGGGGTCAAATTTCCCACATAAATGATGTTATAGGCTTATACACAGAACTAAGTTACTTTGGGGTATTTTGGCATCTACACTTTTTTTTGTGTTTCGCACAAAATTTGGTGGTTATTTTGTTAAATCAAACCTTGTCATTGATGATTCCACAGCATAATATTTTGGTGCGTGTTGATGCCTGAAGTTATGTATTTGCTCTATCAATCTTCAAGGTTATGGCAAATTACAGGTAGATTTTGAAATAATAAAATACACTTGAAAGCCATAACTTACATGATTATACTCTTTGACTTAAAGTGACTATAAATATATAGCCAATGTTTATCAGGGTATTACTATGTGTTTCTAAAGTACGAGCTGTTCAATAATTCCATAAATATGTAATAGGACGAGGAATAGTGATAAAGAAAGTGCCGTTGCTGGGGCTCGAACCTGCGACCCTTGGCTCTCCAGCCCGATGCTCTACCGCTGAGCTAAAGGGAAATTCACAACAGCTGACGCTTGTAAGGCAACCTAATCAATGCACATCTTTTACACTATTCCCCCTTTTTTTCTAACACCAACCCAGGTTCTTTGACTCCCCGTCAAGGGTTCTCCTACCTTGAACGGGGAGGGTCAACGGCACCAGTTTTTAGGAGGATGAGGAATAGTGATAAAGAAAGTGCCGTCGCAGGGGCTCAAACCCGCAACCCTTGGCTCCCCAGCCCGATGCTCTACCGCTAAGCTAAAGGGAAATTCCCTACAGTTGACGCTTGTAAGGCAACCTAATCAATGCACATCTTTTACAAATATACATTCTTTGTATCTCATCTCACCTGGCTTTACTGGGGCACACAGGTATTCTTATCTGTGTGTCATCTATCGCTAGCAATGGGACAGACTTACCCATATAGCCTTGAACACAACTTACTACCAGTAAACAATGGATAACAGCAAAGAGTATGGACACCTTCAGATGAATTCATATCATTACTGATGTGTTTTGGACCATGTGTATTAATCCTGCTCGAAATATCAAATCTACATTTTGCTTAGGCGGTGATTATATAGCTCACGAAAGTTAAATATTGGGTATTGTGGCATTTTGGTGTGTTTAATTTTGGTTCATTCACTCCTAGTGCCAAATAAACCAAAATATAACCACATCTGAAATACCTCAAAGTACCGTATGTACAACGACATAGAAATAGGAAACATACACTCACCTGTCGTCATTCATGGTGACATAGTTACGTTGCATTTCTATTGAATTCTGGGTGACCTGTAAATTTTCTCCTCGAGACATCATCCGTTCTATACGGATATTTCGACAAGAGTTCATACTTTTTCTTGCTGTACGCATCAGAAATTGTGACAACAAACTCACAGACCAGTTTTCTGGTATAGACTGGATCACCTACAACAAGTAGACCACATTATAATGATGGATGGTGTGTAATATTGGCAGATGGTGTGTAATATTGGCAGATGGTGTGTAATATTGGCAGATGGTGTGTAATAATAATATATACAGCATTTGCTATAGCCCCCTATCTAGCTAGAATAAGCCACTCTAAAGAGCTTTACAGTACATAGATATATAATTAATGCAATTAGCATATACAATAATCAATACAATTTATGAGGAATTCGCAGGAGATGCCTTATCAGGCGCTAGCTACTAGTCCTATGCTACCTGGTTAATATCTCCCTATGTGTGTATGCCTGTGTGAGTGCTGAAGATGTAATGTGGGACCGTGCTTCCAATGGCACCATTTATAGTGCCACTGCACTTGAATGCTACAGCACAGATACCGTAGCATCCACCCCAGATCAATATATTATCCACCTGGGTTGTTGGAGTTGTGTGGACAGGAGAAAAAGACTTTCTATGAATGTCCATTTGTACGACAACTTTGGGAATCGAACCCCCACCGCCTGCGTGGAAGGCTGAGTGTAAACCACTTTACCGATCCGCCCATAGTGACAGAAGGTGTGTTATACTGACAGATAGTGTGTTATACTAACAGATGGTGTGTAATACTGACAGATGGTGTGTACTATTCACAGATGGTGTATTGTATTGACAGATGGTGTAATACTGACATGATGTGTAATACTGACAGATGGTGTGTTATACTGACAGATGGGATGTTATGCTGACAGATGGTGTGTACTATTCACAGATGGTGTGTTATACTGACAGATGGCGTGTACTATTCACAGATGGGATGTTATACTGACAGATGGTGTGTACTATTCACAGATGGTGTATTGTATTGACAGATGGTGGAATACTGACATGATGTGTAATACTGACAGATGGTGTGTCCTATTCACAGATGCTGTGTTATACTTACAGATGGTGTATTATACTTACAGATGGTGTGTTATACTTACAGATGGTGTGTTATACTGACAGATGGTGTGTTATACTGACAGATGGTATGTTATGCTGACAGATGGTATGTTATGCTGACAGATGGTGTGTTATGTGTTATACTGACAGATGATGTGTTATACTGACAAATAGTGAGGTTTACCGACAGATGGTGTGTTATACTGAATGATTTTGTAATCCTATGTAACCTTGAAAGATAACTTACCTTAACAGTATCAAACTCTGAGAGATTGCTGTTTAGCAGAGTCACAGCCGGCTGGACCAGAGAATCTCTTTGTCTGAAATAGCAGAAACCCAGTGATGAAATAACTTTCTCACAACTTAAAGCTTACATTTCAAATATTCATTTTTTTTAAAAATGTCCATTTGAATTATATTTCAATATCTAAATAACACCAGATGGTGAAATAAAACAGCAATTAAGGATTCCTGTCCCACTGCAGGCAAAACACTAGAGCCCTCCACTGTAGGTGTTTGTATGTACAGTACCGTCCCCTTGATGTTGATATAGATATAGCAGTAGTGTGGCTTTGGGGGTAGCTGAGTAAGTTAGAGCTACAGTCCCTGGATTGAGGTCCAGGGTTCAAACCTTTGTCAGGTTCTGGTACATTTTTTCTCTCAGAACGCTGTTGGTGATTCTTTCTGGTTTCTTTCATCTTTATTACTTTTTCACAAAAGTTCTGTGCTCGAGTCAAATGATCCCAATGCATAGTTACCTTGTTTTAAAAAAAACTTGAAATTTTCTATACCTGTGTATTTTACGCACCCCCCACTTTGGGTATTAAATTTCTGAAAAAAAAGTGCGCAAATTACATGGGTTTTTACGGTACATGTTATGGCTTTGGTACAGGGATCGGTAACAGAGAGTGATGTTGGTCCGACAGATCAGACAGTCTTTGTTTTATCTATTGTGATTAAAGATTGAAACAATTACAATAATGGGTGATTGTTTTGGATATTTTAAGTTCTTCCTAACTCACATTTCATGACCAGTATTGCCTCACAACAGAGGTCATGCAGTGTGACAAGAGTAAGTTACCTTGATCCTTATCAAACTACAACACTGGAGGGCATGTGTAAGTGTTATATATAAATGAGTAACCTATTGCAATCAAATAGATGAAGTTGATTTTGAATCAACAGAACCCACAAGCAAATGCCATCTGATACCAATAGAACTTGAATAATAAGTTTGTTGGAGTTTTCAGAAACACAAGATGTACATTTTGCAAATTCAATATAAAGTCTTGTAATTTAACATTAACTTAAAAGTTCACTGTAGATTCTTTTAAAACTCACTCATAGGACGGGTCGAGGTACACACTCAGCAGTATATGGAATAGCCTCTTTCGAACACTAGGATCTTTGCCCTGAGAGTTGACGAGGCAGTAGGTTTCAGCGGCCCCATAATCCTTCAATTTGTGCACCAGTATACGCAGGGCCTTGTCGTGTTCCTCTAGCTGTCAAACACAAAAGCAATAATTATGACAAACTTCCTCCAGCTGTCAAACACAATAGCAATAATAACGACAAACTCATCTCAAATATACTAGTAGAACAGCTATGCATGTCAAAGGTTTCCAAGTACCGTATGATCAAACAACTGACCAATAAACTGTACCTAAAGAGAGATAACTGGAAATGGACAATCAACTGACCAATCCCTAGATAAAGATTGTCTATAGAAAATCCATTGACCAATACTGAAATAGAGGTATTTAACAATGGATAACCAACAGACCAACACCAAAATAAAGATACCTGGCCCAATTCTCACCTTTCCATACAGTATGGCACATTCTGCATACATATCAGTCTGTTTGACCTTGCCGAGGATGAGCTGTACTCTATATAAATTTGACATCTGTAGAATGTGCCGTAACTTAGACCTGGAACACAAATAAACTCTAACAGTTAATCAATTGATACAAGGTTGTATACTGAACCTCTTATCATACGTCTCTTTCTCTGGTAGAGGATACAAGGTTTTATACTGAACCTCTTATTATACATCTCTTTCTTTGGTTGAGGATACAAGGTTTTATACTGAACCCCTTATTATACATCTCTTTCTCTAGTAGAGGATACAAGGTTTTATACTGAACCCCTTATTATACATCTCTTTCTTTGGTAGAGGATACAAGATTTTATACTGAACCTCTTATTATACATCTCTTTCTCTGGTAGAGGATACAAGGTTTTATAGTGAACCCCTTATTATACATCTCTTTCTCTGGTAGAGGATACAAGGTTTTATACTGAACCTCTTATTATACATCTCTTTCTCTGGTAGGGGATATTAGTGTTCTAGACTGTGTTAAATCTTTATCTGTTATATATTTTTATTCAGTCTTTGACTTAATTACATTAAAATATGTTTTGCTTCAAATGCACTGTCTATTTTTGTGGCAATTCCAAAATATTAAGAACAAATCCTGAGAAATAAATACATGCATGCTTCAAATTTTTCTCACCTGGCAATATCTAAATGTTCTTTTTTAACATTGTTCTCTTTCATAAGCTGTAGTACAGCATCCAGGTAAAGCACTGCAAGGTGGGTGTGGTACTTCTCTTTCTGTTAACAGGATGTTACATGTATTACAAATTCAGGCGACGCCCACTTAAACAATTATTGTGCTACATTGTAAAACATTAAGTCAAGTAAAGAAACAAAAGTCTGAGTTAGAATTCTTCCTATATCATGTAATTTGTTCCTAGGGACATTGAATTATGTACAGCTGTAGATTTGGTGAAACACAGGATTCTTAAAACACATGAAGTAAAAAACAATGAAGCTTTAAAATTTGAGGAATATCAATTATTGAATGACATATATTTTAACTGAAATGAATGAAATCTGTCTTATCAATAACCTGACTCAAATAAAATCATGAAACATAAGAAAACAAAGCAAATTACTTCGAGCAGTCCATACCCTCTCTTTAAGAACAAACATAAAAAATTAACAAAGGGCTCTAGCTCTGTACACAGCAGGGCATGATACTTGATTTCAGCTAGCAACACTAAACCATCCCAAAATGTACGAACATATTTAAAGGCCCCTTAATTATGTTTTTCTTAAGAATTCCTTTAGGCTTTCCCTCAATTTATTGCAAGCCCCTTTATAATGCCAATATTTCTTTGAAAAAATGGTGGCAATATGACAAGGTTTTGTTGTACCGTAGTATGTTGTACATTTCAAAAGAAGAGATGACCAGACAACGTGACATAGTCAACAGACAACGTGACATAGTCAACAGACAACGTGACATAGACAACAGACAACGTGACATAGACAACAGACAACGTGAAATAGACAACAGACAACGTGACATAGTCAACAGAAAACGTGACATAGACAACAGACAATGTGACATTAGTCAACAGACAATGTGACATAGACAACAGACAACGTGACATAGTCAACAGACAATGTGACATAGTCAACAGACAACGTGACATAGACAACAGACAACATGACAGAGTCAACAGACAATGTGACATAGTCAACAGACAACGTGACATAGTCAACAGACAATGTGACATAGTCAACAGACAATGTGACATAGTCAACAGCGTATTGATGGTGGTGATTCAATATTGCACATAAAAAATTGCCAAAAAAACATTAACCAAGTCCAATTAACCAGTTTTGGCCCATAAAATATGAAAATATAGTTCAGCACATTGCTTATACTCCCTATAATACTTCAACCTCATAATAGACAACTGTGTATTGAGTGTGTTGATCCAACACTGTCTGGAAAAACTTGCCCAAAAAATGTAACCTCAGTGAAATTGGACGCCGACACGGGGGTGACTACATTAGCCCCCTCTGTTCCTCGAATAGGAGAACTAAAACAGAAAAATCTTTTTAAATGTTTTGTGCTGATGTTGTTCTAACCTCTAGCTTCTTTTGAAACACCAAATGTTCCAGGTATGTGATGACTGCCTCTGGAAACCTATGTAGGTAGTCTATCACAGCCTCTGGTCGTAAACGCTCGGACGGGGGCTCCTTAGCAGGCCGCTCTGTAAACACCTGTAAACACATTATATGTAAGTTGACAAGACATGCAAAACAAAATTCCCCAGTATGTAATCACATTTATATTTATAGTCCTACATCATTTACTTTAATCTGGATTTTAAATCTGCCCCCCTCTCCAGTTTGTTAGGTTATCTATTTGGAAAACACACATAAGCTGCATTAAAATACAAAATTCTAATTCATTTGAGATGTAATACAACACTTGATTGGTCAATCAAGATAATTTGCGACATGAATTTGTTTATTCATGACGTCACAATAGCGTGATCCCCAAAGATCCGCGTCACCAGAACAACTCTATTTGCGACAGTACAATCATGATATACCGCCGCACATAATACAGTAGGGTTATCCCCTACGTTTTGTATAAACACCATGGATCTATATACCTACTAGATCCCTAGTTGTGAATCCTTGACCAGTACAGTTTACATACCCTGACCCCTAGTTGTGCATCCTTGACCAGTATAGAGTCTACATATTTCCAAACCAGTTCATGGTCACTAAGACTACAACATAGAAAACATTAAAATTAACTAATCATACATTCATTACAAAGATAAAGAAGGATGATATATGGAAACCTGGATTGTATGATACATTTGCTACACAGTAAAATATTGACTAGATTTTGTAGCTTACTGATAACAAGCTATTTTTATCTATTTAAGTATTGAAATTCTTCAACATGTTTACCAGTACATTGTATCAGGACTGCTGATGCCCATCTGATGATATGAACCACAAATATATTCATCAGTAATTTTTGTGGAATATTTCTGAAGTAAACTTTTTGAATTTTCACAGAACAAGATATCATGCTAATTAAATCATGCTATGAACAGGACCCTGGAATCTAATATCTTACTTTGCTAGGAACTCTGCGACAAAATCCAGGCCAAGAAAATTCTCGTCTTTGATATCACCATTGATGAGTCTGAAAGGACGACATTCAAGTTGAAAGGCAATACATGTACCATATTACTGTAAACCAAGCAGTTGTTGCCGAGTCAAATGATTGCCCTTCATCAATGTTACACATATTCATCCAGTGTTCATATCACAATTCACATTTAATAATATAAGGTAATCCAACTCTACTAATATCAAACTGTGGCGTCAATCTGGGGTGAAATCATCGATAGATTCCCTAGGGCTCCATGCTAATTAACCATAACAAAAACTAAAAGATGTCTAACACCTCAAAACTGATTTTGTGATCTTTACCGTTCACCATTTGTCTGATCCACAGTTGAGGCACATGGGCCGAAACCTGCAGACAGTAACTATAAAGATCACAAAACTGGTCTCCAGGTGTTTTAGTACAATTAACATCAGAAATATTATGGACTGTAGGTTGTCTACTATTACTGCACTCATCTGGCACACTAACCTCATCCACACGGCTAGGGCCTTGTCATTCTCTTTGTGGACCTTGTAGAGAAGTGCTAGTGCATGGTGTCTTTCATACTTCTCCAGCCAATCAACACAGTCCTTCAGGTCACAGCCTGTATCCACGGCAATAAGGGGAACTAACTCTGGTGAATTAACCTCAGCATACAATTTCAGTAAACCAACATCTATTTCCTACAAAAAAAATATGAAAAGAGGCCTGTGATGATGAACTGCCAATATATTTTATAACTTACCAGATTTCCATTTATAAGTAAAACCATTTAAATGTACAAAATTAACTTTGCTTTTTTAATTTTGATATTTGGTGTTATTGGCCAGCAAGGTTCCAATATGAACAAATTAAAAATATTTTATCAAATTGCAACAATTAGTATGAGTTTTGAAGACAATAACAATCATATATTTTCTCGAAAGAAAATATTCAATCGTTACACCAAATAATAACATCAGACCTGTTTATAACCGACAGCATCCTTTGTGCCTCGTATCTCCTCCAGGTAAAGTCTCAGAAAATTACGATATTCCTTCATAACGGTCTCGTCCCCGCGACTCAGCTGGTTTACATCGGCAATCTCGTGAAGGAGGGGCACAGACCTTGTAAAATTACAGTTGGATGGCAAGAGTCGAGGATATAGACTCAACACCTGGTGAAAAAATAACAGTCACTTATAAAGATCCCTTCAACTTTCTGAAGTTATTTCCATTGACCTGAAAACCAAATTCTATATTTGATATAAGTGATGTTAACATTTGAAATAGATTAGAGTGACTGTTAAGTGCAATCCTACTTGACACTATGCAGAAAAAATATTCTCTTGAGTGCATGGTTACTATAGAAATGGTCAAAATTACGCAGTTTGAAGGTCAAGCCATACACGCTGAGAAATGTTCATGGTTGCCTTAGGATGACATCATCTCCAAAATCTTACACATGTACATTATTATGGTATAGGTAAAATATGTGCATGTAGGTATTACTGGGAGGTCTTGAGTACATGTAATGTGTGTTTATAAATTGTGGTGTATGTAGGTATTACTGGGAGGTCTTGAGTACATGTAGTGTGTGTTTATAAATTGTGGTGTATGTAGGTATTACTAGGAGGTCTTGAGTACATGTAATGTGTGTTTATAAATTGTGGTGTATGTAGGTATTACTGGGAGGTCTTGAGTACATGTTATGTGTGTTTATAAATTGTAGTGTATGTAGGTATTACTAGGAGGTCTTGAGTACATGTAATGTGTGTGTTTATAAATTGTAGTGTATGTCGTTTATTAAACTATTTCACACTCATAGGTATCCATCCAGTGTCCGTATCGCTTTTATTGACTCAGGTTTAATTACAACTTTCTTTTTGCTTAGATTAATTGCTCAGAAAAAAATCAACCTATTCAGGACACTAACTTTCCTGTTTATTATTTCATTATCACAATGCATGACATTTTACGAAATACACAGATCAAAACAATATTACAAGAGGCCATTTATTTATACTTTATGATTGGAACCATATGGATGGTAGACAGGGGAAATTTACACATCTCAGCATCATAAACATAATTATATTACCCAGGACCATAATAACCCAAATTTAGAGTATTTCATTTCATAGGAATACCAGTATTTGTTTTGATACATACTTTAAGTTACAGGACTGTCTGAAGTTTTCCTGGTTTTCAGAATTAGACATTCCAAAACCATGTTAACTGATAATAAAAGATAGACATAATTAACAATATTCTGTACGGTACCAAAGTAAGTTACCTCTCTGACGTCCACTTGTCCTTCCTTGAACAGCTCCCGAGCCTCCTCAAAGTGCTGCTGGGAAAACTCTATAAAGGCTGCCTGCTGCTCAAATCGTCTAAACACCTGCAATTCCCACAAAAAGGATGATATCATAAACCTTACAACTAACAACATATGACAGAAAAGATGACACGTTACATCTTACAACTGATATAAGATTAAGAGTAACAGTACACTATAGCCATCTCACAGTTAAGCATTGAAAGAGGCATTATTATTGAGGCTTTACTGTAAATGTGTCTCCTCTCGTCCACACTATTTTTATCTGCTGTTGTGGTATTCACTTTGGGTTTCTAGGAGGCAAAGTCAGCATTAAACTGTGATAATCATGAGTAAATCTATAGAAACGATCACATGCATGTTGGTATGCAATAAATATGCCACTACAGAAGTATATACAGAAATACATGTCCACTCACATGCTATGTTCACCTGGTTGTCTACATCAATACATGACACACTACATCAGATAAAGATATTAGCAGTACTGTGTATGAAACCCCAACACATATAGTATCTTACAGGAGTGTCCGTTTCATTTGCAATGTAGAACAAGTCCAAGAATATTTTATAGATACCACATAAAGGGGACCATTCTACATGTACTAAGAAATGTTATGATATCTGAGAGAAGACTTACCTTGCTAAATTTATCCTTGCTAAGGCCCACACGGTTGGCATTTCGTGCTAAATCTAAGGCCTCTGAAACTCGCTTGTCCGCAAGCAATGATTGTACCTACAACAAGCAAATCATTAATACATTACATGTTAACACAAGATTCCAGGAACTCTCTTGTCTATTACTAGAATTAAAAGCACGAATTTCAATCAGTAACAGTCCAGTAGACTTTAGACGTTGCTATATTACTGACGTTACCTGTTTTTCCCATGCCACAGGAACCAAGGAGTAGATTTCTTTCTGAGAAGCTACAAACATTTTGCCATCAAAGTTTCCTATGAAGGACCCTCCTTGGAAAGGTATGGCTTGCTTTTGCTGTTGGTCCAATATACTGAAAACAAGATATGTATAGCATCCGTGAAGCTGTAGATATCATGCCAGACATTTCAGTCCTAACTATCTATTATCCTTGTCTGGCCGGAGAGTCATTTGTCAGGCCAATTTGTTCACATGGCAATTAAAAATGTATCATGACCTTGAGAGTAACGTTGTCCTAAAGGTCACATGGCCTTAAGGATAACATGACCTTGAAGGTAACAAATCTTGAGGGTAACAATGACATTGAGGGTCGACTAAGAAAATACATGTAGTAAATTTAATATGTGCATTAAACTTTTACCCCCTTTGCTATGACCTTGACCTTGACTATACGGACATATTGTCTATTCATGATAAATTTAATTGAATAATGATCACTACTCAGTTGTTACATGACCAAATGGTCCTGACAAGCTTTGCAGAGACTTGATATTTGACCTTGTCCTTGGGGATTAGGATTTAATGAAGAATCCACACTGTCTACTAGTGTCTAGTAATAATACACTTATACAGTTAGTTTCATCCAACAAGTCCAATAGTTTAAAAATATAATTTAGTAGAATAATTTGGATATGACCTCTTGTACTGACTTCGGTAGTTTTCATATATAAGAAATGAGATAACATCATTATGAAAGATCAGACTGGGTCTCAGAATACTCAAGGTTTGGATTTAGATAGGAGGATGGAATACTCGGGTCAGATAAGACTGGTCTAACTTTATCCATGGAAATTCATTCAATACTGTTGAGTGTTTCTAAACTTACGCTTGTGATACAATGCAAACGGTCAAGTGACTTCATAATTGGATACTGTATTACCTTTTCCTTTGTTCTCTGACCTCACCTATGTATCATTGTTCTATGACCTCACCTATGTATCTTTGTGGGATACTGTATTACCTTTTCCTTTGTTCTCTGACCTCAACTATGTATCATTGTTGGATACTGTATTACCTTGGCCTTTGTTCTATTACCTCACCTATGTATCATTTTGAGATACTGTATTACATTGTCCTTTGATCTATGACCACACCTATGTATCATTGTGAGATACTGTATGACCTTGTCCTTTGATCTCTGACCTCTCCTATGTATCATTGTTCTATGACCTCGCCTAAGTATCATTGTTCTATGACCTCGCCTAAGTATCATTGTTCTATGACCTCCCCTATGTATCATTGTTCTATGTCCTCACCTATGTATCATTGTGGGATACTGTATTACCTTGTCCTTTGATCTATGACATCACCTAAGTATCATTTTGAGATACTGTATGACCTTGTCCTTTGATCTATGACCACACCTATGTATCATTGTGAGATACTGTATGACCTTGTCCTTTGATCTATGACCTCACCTATGTATCATTGTGGGATACTGTATTACCTTGTCCTTTGTTCTATGACCTCACCTATGTATAATTGTGTAATACTGTATTACCTTGTCCATTGTTCTATGACCTCACCTTTGTATCATTGTGGGATACTGTATTACCTTGTCCTTTGTTCTATGACATCACCTAAGTATCATTTTGAGATACTGTATGACCTTGTCCTTTGATCTCTGACCTCACCTATGTATCATTGTTGGATACTGTATTACTTTGTCCTTTGATCTATGACCTCACCTATGTATCATTGTGGGATACTGTACTACCTTGTCCTTTGATCTATGACCTCATCTATGTATCATTGTGGGATACTCTGTCCTTTGTTCTATGACCTCACCTATGTATCATTGTGGGATACTGTACTACCTTGTCCTTTGATCTCTGACCTCACCTATGTATCAGTGTTCTATGACCTCACCTATCTATCATTGTGGGATACTGTCCTACCTTGCCCTTTGATCTATGACCTCATCTATGGATCATTGTGGGATACTGTACTACCTGGTCCTTTGATCTATGACCTCACCTAGGTATCATTGTGAGATGCTGTATTAACTTGTCCTTTGATCTATGAGCTCACCTATGTATCATTGTGGGAAACTGTACTACCTTGTCCTTTGATCTATGACCTCACCTATGTATCATTGTGAGATGCTGTATTACCTTGTCCTTTGATCTATGACCTCACCTATGTATCGTGATGAACTCATCATTAACAGCTATGATGTAGGGATGGATGTAGCTCACTCCCATGAGGTTTTCTGACCACTGTAGAGGAGGTCGCTGTGATATACCCGCCGACGTCACAAACATACCCAGGGCACTTGGTCCACTCAGCAGGAACTCCTCCTGGTAACACAAACATCATGAACTGTGCAATATCAGTAAAACAGACCTGTCAAAGTTTTAGAATTAAGAACCGTGGAGGTTTCCCTGATTTTGAGATAGAAATAAAGGAGGTTTGACAGCGTCACAGAGTATTTATATTTTCCATTTTAGATTTTCCAAATTCTTGGATTCACCAAGATTCAGTTATGTTCAATAATTCTTATGTCATATTTACAACATTATATATATGCACAACTGATGATGGTTTCAAATCAGCCTGACACTTGAGTTCAATTTAACTTCCTTGTTTTTGCTAATGAGTGATTAAAAAAGTAAACATGATTACTGTATAAATATGAAGAAAACTCTTTTCTAAATAATTTGAAATTTTGATATTCTTTTTAGACAATGTTTCCTGATGATAATCTCACAATTATTAAAATCATGATTTAAGTAGCTCAGTTTTTCTTCATATGGAAACAATTTGTTTCTATCTCACATTACCCTTTCTATTATCCATCAACAACTCCTAGTGGATTCCTACTGACCTTGCTGATGCGTCTGATGAGAGGTTTGCTGGTTTCACTGTCAAACGGGAAAAGGTCCTGCATGTGTCCAGACTCGTAGTTGACCATACAATACTGGCTGGTAGTGGCAACACATATGTAGCTTCCATCCACACCCTGAAATGTAGCAATATACCTTTCTTACAGTTGAGTAGAAATATTCTGGTAATCTAAATTGTACACGTTGAAAAAATTTCAAACAAACCTCACATCTCAGTAAATTCACCAAATATGCAAAAATGGAACTGGACATAATTCCATGGATGGGCTTATCAGTACATTATTTCTTTTGCCATCTCACATACCGTCAACATTTGTCAAAGACACTTTTTCTGTTTTCGTAATAAATTCCGGTATCTATTCCCTAAATATGATAATAACTCCCTTTATAATACCAAAACTCAGCTGGTCACATGGAGGCAGTAAAAAGGTTTTTTTCTGTAAATGTGACTGGTAGATTTTCTCACCAAGGACACAGCCGGCTCCGACAAGGAGATGTCCTTTACATGGATAAGGCGATCCTCAGTCGCTGTGTAGTACTGTAACTGTTTCTTCTTAAGGGCTACACAGATCTACAAATGAAACCAAATTAAAACTATAAGCCAGAAAATAAAATAAATGCCCCCCTCATCCACATGTATCATCAATGGAAGAGTATACAGTACTGAGTAGTATGTTTGATAATAATGCAAAACAACATCATGGTGATTAAACTCAATATATTTTAAAGAAACTCAATAAAGAGTTACGAGCGACTAATACAAGCAAGCCTATACACAAAGGGCAATAACTCTAATAAACCTCATTGGTTTGGTATGCCAGATATACATGCACGACATATGATGGTGCTTAACCCTGTCAGGTACCCGAAGGCAATATCCCTCACGCCAACAGAACACCGACCTCCGTCACTGAGACAAACCTGAATGGGTGGAGTCATGTAGGTGATAAACCTGAAAACTAACCAACCAACCAACCTGTCAGGTTTCAAACAACACAAAAGGAAAATTAAATTACACTTAGTTTTCTATAAAAGAGACTTAATGTGCAAACAAGAATGTTATATGCTCCAAGTACAAAAAGAAATAAAACTCTGTCAAAAATCATGGAATCTGTATATATAAAAAATGTACACAACTACATAATAATGATGGTAAAAATTTCAAGGAACTGAAATGAAAACTGTGGTACAAGTGTCTGGACCAGATTGTGCTTACAGCGAGTGAAAAGGACAAACTGATTCTTGTATAGATCTCCTTCCTCACTCACTTTCTGTTGGGCGGTATAATAGATGTCAAAGAAAAGAAGTCAAACAACTCTCAACAAATAGACAGAGAATTGTCCCATAGGGGGCTATAGGATATAGATACTTACCTCTACACTAAACGGACTACCACGAGATGGAGTTTCATTCAAACAGAAACAAGTCACTCCTTTTACCTTAGCTCCACTCAGGATTGGCTGAAATGAAATTGAAAAAAAAAAAAATGCAAGCAGCCTCTATAGAAAAACTTATGAACAAGTTTTTAAAACATTGCATATTACCATTGATATACGCTCCGTTCCGTAAACTACACTCTGCTATCAAGATATGTAATCTGATTATAATAGATTTAGATTATCTATCATTTTGTTCAGTTGAAAACTTGGTTTTAATCATATTGAATCAGATTTCTCATTGCACTTTGTTATCTGGCTCCATCACATTTCCTTGTTTCAAGTACAGAAAAACAAAGGGCAATGAAATACCAGATTTTAATTAGAACGGTATAATCTAATCCTACGAGAAGCACTGGTACCAAGTTTTAAAACCTGTCTGGTGAAACATCTAAAGATACTTCATGACATAGTAACAGGACTGTTGGGTACAATAAAGGACTTCAGTTTAGCACTGAAACACAGAGAGTTATGAAAGTTAATTATTTAAAGATTATTTTCATTCCAGATTGAAAAAACAGCCTGATTTTTAATGCGGTGTAAAATAAACAAAGTCTTGTTTTTCGCCCCAAGTTAAATAGCACATTTAAGGCATCCCTATAATTGAAGTGAATTGTATTATTTAAAAAGATCTGATAGATAACAATTTAGAAAACCTAATCAACAGTCTGGCCTGAAACAGGTAAACTTTTTTTTTTTTACTATTTTTTCCACACTGCACCATTGCTGAGATACTAAGAAACTTCCATGCCAAATATCAGCATCCTACTCCAAACGGTGATGGTTACCAAGTATATAAATCTGTCAATGTGTGTTTCTAATCTTTATAAAATTAACCTAAAATTTCACCACATTTCTGGCAGTGATGAGATGAATGACATTATCATGATCAATGAAAGTTACAGCAGATGTTACCTTCAACATAAGACGTCACAGAAATATCAAATGTGTTAGCTTGATAAGGTTTTTCATTAACTTTTATATTTCTGAACAAGAAAATTTCAGTTCGGGTAGGAAATACATAACAAATAACAAATCTTTCAGCTCCATAATACCCAATAAGGTACAATTTCTTCCCCTTATTAGGCAGAAAACTATAATATTTTGACAACTTTTTCTCTCATTAGGCAGAAAACTACAATATTTTGACTAAGTTTTTGCAATAATATTGATTTTTTCACTTAATTTGTAATATACATATATAGTAATCAATGAGCAACCCTCAAATATTTAATATATAAAACATGTTGATTTATAACCTCTGTCTCAAACATCTTCATAAATTACCTCTTAATTAAACATTTTAATTTATTCATCTTGGATCAAATGCATCGATCGTTTACTTAATTATATAATCAACATGAATTAACTATTTATTAATTACATTGAAATGAAGAGCATCAATCATTCACTACATAAATAACCTGTTTAGTAATTACGTTGTACTAAAGTACATTGATCAATTACCTCCATATTAAACATTTTTAAAGTTTAACATGTTAAATGTCACACCCTTTGAACCACAATACAAATGTTTATTGACTTACTTCTAAATCAAACATGTTGAGTAGTGTCAAAGTATTATCACACAGGACCAAGATTCTATTTAAAGCTGACGCTGCCTTCAGTTGTGCAACTGGCTTTTTCTACAAGAGAAAACATATCAAATAAGATGTTTTTTAGCAGAGCTGCGTAACATTGCTTTGTGAATACATCACATCACTTGACACAGACAGTGGATAATGAATGCGGACTGTTTTTTGATTGGGAATAACTGTAGTTTTACAAAATATGGACTTGGTTTTCGATACCAAAGTTGCACATGGTAACCACATGCATGAACATTCTGCTTTTTTAAAGATATTTTTTATTTCATTTTACGTTTAATGATTGTAAATACTTCAAACTGTCATGCAAATGTTTTCTTTCAAAACCAAACAAAAATGGCTGCCATCTTTATTGAACCATTTAAGCAATTAAATAAAACTGGAATCATAAAAATACTTGTTAAATCATTCCTAATAGTTGTGAAAATAAACTTTATTTATTTCATAACTATTAATGAATTATGAAATAAGTTTTGTCAACAACTTGTATTTATCAATCTTGTCGGCCTGGATTTAATGTAGGAGGAAGCTAGATAACCGAAAGAAAACCCACATGGTTGGAAAGGTTACCCAATACATTTTCACATCTGATGGCAGAATTAAACTCTGGATATATTGGTGAAAGGTATGTGTGATATCTACATATATATTGTTGTAGATACCACATGTACAGTATTGAACATGTTTTACAAGATCACTCATAGCTGTGGTGTATTCGACGCACAAATTATTTGAAAAACATCAGAATTTCGACAGTTAGTCTTAAACTGGCATCCACTTGAAACGCCACAAGATGATGTCAAAATCAATTAATGTAATATCAAGAAATGGATTCTTTTAAGACACTTTAATTTTATGCATTATGTTACACAACACTTTAGATATGACCCCAGTATCGTCTTTTTATACCGGTACATACATGTTATAACCTGATCAAGAATCCATAACCGATACCCACGAACCTCCACTCATAAGGTACTAGAGAACTGTCTCATACTTACCAAAGCCAGGTACTTATGACCGAGTTTTTCATTATGAAATACAACTTTGCCACTAGATGACTGGCGCTCTTCTATCATGTAATGGACAACAAAACTGGAAGAGAAATATATATACTACATATTTGACAATATATCAGAACTCGAAACTTTTTTTTTTTAATTCAATCATTTAAATGTAGCCTACCAGTTGTTTGTATCAAGTTTGGTCACAATCAACATTATCAACTCTTCAGAATTTGAAAAGTTAACAGATGTATAGACATATACAGCTAGTGAATTGTTAAAATTTTATTCTTGTCCAGTTTGGTTGAGACCCTTTGATTTCCCCCGAAGTGTGGAAAGGGTCTATGAACCTTCATATTGCACTTGAGTGATAGACTAGCTCTTATAATTATATCCAAATGATACAGCTAGAATTGCCAATATAATACAAAGTAGGACACTGACACAGTCATAATGATAATTACAGATTTTATAACTGTATCAATAATTGCAGTACATGTATTAAACTTACCAATCACTAGTTCCGATGTACAAATTTTTCCCACAGAAATCGATACATTCAATCCGGAGGGGGGAAAAAAGAATGAAATAAAGCAGATGATATCTTACCATTTATGATGGATCAACATTGAATTTGTTAATTTTGAAATTGCACATACCTTTAATAAATGTTTAATTTACAATATCTCATAGGTTAACTTGGAATAAACTGAGCATTCTGATGTATTTTTGGGAGATCAAAAAGTGTCATCAATGAATTAACTAGGTATAGCATGTCAAGTATGAAGATATTTGTAAGTTTCTTAGATGATACTCATTGGAAAGGAGATCTATGTGCATGTTTCCCAACGATTGTCTTACATGTATATCCATTAGAGAGGTAAACAAATTCAGTTTGGAGAAGTAGGAAATACAGTAATAATTTATATAACCAAAAAAACGACCGGGAAGAGTCATTCCATCAGTCAGTTACAAATATTACATAAACAAGATGTTTGCAAAAGAAGAAAAATATGACAAGACAAGGATTCAAACCTGGTCCTTTAAACTCTATAAAACAGTTGCCCTAATTACCAACTGAGATGCCTTGTTGCTAGCAAAGGACCCAGTCTATTTGAACTTAAACTTACATTCTTCAACAAGCTATGACTGAATACATGGTTTTAATTACACAAATGTAATTTCCATTCTTTTGGTATTTTGCAATTGGAACCACAAGAGCTTGTTTCGATCAATAAATGATAATAGGTAATATGATATTGTATAGTATTCTTACACACCAGCTGAGGAATTGTACATCAATCCGTTTATGCGAGACTTCGAGCCTATTCGTTTTGAACAGGATAAACTATAATGTTAGTGCAGGCAAATGCGCCATGCACCCAAATTCGCCACCCTGTGAAAAATGCCATATGACGTCATAATACATAGGATGTGACGTCACCATAGTCTTCAATACAGTTAAAGCCTTCAATCATTTTGACAAGAAGAAGTATAAAAACGGAAAAGTTATACTATTAATCAAAACAGTTATGAAATATATTGTAACACAACGAATCTTAAAAATTTGGTCTGTGCAACGGACATCTCATCAACTACATGTAATCTCATTAATCTGAGGAGGAATTTAATTATACTCATTTATGGTTGTATCAAAGGAAGAATATCGATGAGTGTTCTTACAAATGAAATTTGCAAGGTACTCAGGGCTCACTTGAGATATTTATAGAATGCTCTGAAGTCACCAATCAATTTGCAAATGTCAGGACCCAAATCGGACCAAGGCTTGAATTTTGCAGTATCTTACACTTCAAATGAATATTTTTTTGTCAGCATATTACCATTTTATGATGACCTTTAGAATGTATATGACAAAAAGTATTTCTATAGTGTAAATTTATTCCTATAATCCAAAACAGAATGCATAGTCGTCACACGCGCCATTTTTTAAAAACGTGATCAAAACACTGACATTTGATCAGTTTGAATTACGTTTTCTTGTGCTATTTGAACTTAAAAACTAATCATCTGTAGACAAAAAATGGTGCAGGCTATCTATTCTAAGACTACATCATTGTTATAACTGATTTGTTGACACAAGTATTTTTGCAAAAAGTGATCCTATTTGGGTACTGTCACCCATATCGCAACGCTAAAGTATCGATGACAACAAGATATAGGACAGTCTCACAAGTCCAAGACTTACAACGACAGGAAGAACAGTGCTAATTGCAGTTAATGGTCGAATAAGCCGTCAATGCAAGTAAATTGTTTTTCTACAAGAGTACTTTGGTACATACAATGTACTGACGATACAATGTGATTTATCTCTCATCAGTTCTTACACTTAAACGGAGCATCACGCACAATCAGAGATCGACCAGCGATCCCGACAACCGACGACCGGCGATCTATACTGTCGTTATCAACTGAACTGTCACAAAAAGTATTTTCTACGAGCATATGTCAATATTTACCTGCGTCTTTGCCTTATCGGACATCAACTTTATCCGCTCGATCGCGGGGACCAACTCGAAAGCTTTCACACTCATTTTTCTTCATTACTTGTATCAGAACAAACACAAAATCAAGCTATATCATGACAACAAGACAATCCCCGAGAATTTTAACAGGGCAGCGCCATTTTGGATTCAGCACCCTCACTCACTTCCGGTAGCTCCCACCCACTTTGCTTAAAGAACCACAACTCTTTCTAGTCACATCGACACCGAACAGTGATCGTTTGGTCAGCAATTGAAACCAAATCTTTTTTAAATGGGAAATGAATCGTTTTAAAAAATATATAGATTTTTTTGGTTTTGACACTGACAGTCTTTCAAAGAAGCACTACTTTCAAATACAACTTGTAATTCAGAAAGCCACCAGCCACAGTGGGAGTTGGCAGAGCGGATCAGGATTTTTTTCCACCGAAAATAGTCAGGATGCTGATTAAGATTAATAAAGACAACTAAAAACATATGGCTTGAATAAGTATATGTTCATACATAATTCAAGTTGTTGCTAGTATTCTATGAAATTATTTTTAGCGCTCTATATTTTTTAATAATCTGTACGTCATTTTTACTTTTGCACAATCTTTTTCTGATACGCAACGGGAGCGATGTGTAGATATAATTCAAGTTTAATTAGATTGACTTTTGCAGTAACTTGTGTTTCTAGAAGAACTTATACTAAGCTATCTTTTTCTTTACGTACGATTTTTTTAAATTCTGCAATATTTCAACAATGCATTCATCATTAAATTAAGTTTTAAACCGCCATAACGGGAGAATGCTGTTGCCATGACTTCATATTACTATTTTACTACACCACGACAAGTCCCCTTTAAATCTTCAGACCCACATACGCAAACTTTGGCTAGTTACGCTGTCCACTATTCACATACTCATGATATGATATACGATGACAGTAAATTAAATTCAATCTTGATCGAGAGAGAAATGGTACGTACGTAATTCAACTAATATATGGTAACCATGGTTCCTTCCTTTCAGCTAACGGAGCTGTACATCTTAGAATATGATATCGTCGCCTAAAATTTTGTTAAAATAAAGATAGCACGACTTATCGTTATTATATATTATCTGAACAATACGTTTCACTGCAATATGCGTCCTACACTGGAAATCAGAAATATGGTACGATAAATGTCGTGTATGTTTACAGTGCAATTCCTCGTTAAACCATAGAAAAACCAAAAGTGGTTGATTTTTGTGTTTGTGAAGATGTATGTAAGTATCGACTATTTAGTGTGTGATTGGTAGTGACACGTGAACAGACCTTATCACCGACATGGTCGTTGTAAGCCTTCAAAACAATATTATTGAGGTGTGAATACTGTAATGGACGTCTGGGCCCAGTTGTTCAAAAGATGATAAGCTTAATTAGTAATTATCAAAACATTTTTTTGTGTATCTTTAAAACACAACCATTAACAGATTTAAAACTTTGCAGATGGCAAATATTAAGTAAAGTAAAATTACGTACATCATTACGACGTTTTACCCATTATATACACCAACTTACTAGAGGTCGAACAATGTTGTTAAAGAGTGATTAAGCTATTCACCCTTCGAGCAACTGGGTCCAGGTGTCAAATTGGGTTTTAACAATAGGGCAACATTGCCTATTCCGCAAGTGGCATCCGCCAACACGCATAGATGGAGGGAAAAAAGATGACCATCTAAGTGACAGACAAACAATACGGAAGGGTCGACTGATTGCGACAACCGAAGATTTCCTGAAATACATTGCAACTGTCTGGAAATCTACTTGACGTGTTAAACGGAATTTATAATCGATGCCTTCCGCTACCATGACAGTGTAAAGAAACTGATGCACTGTGCCTTGTAAGGTAAAATGGCCATACGGCAGGTTAAAGACATTCCGCCGTGAACACGGCGGGTTTGAAATGTACTTGTGTGATGAATGCATTATCGTTAGCTCTCATATATAATATGTGGCAAAACTTTTTCAAATTTCAGATAAAAGGAAAAAAAGTGATAATGCATACACTTGGTTTTCACATTCTAGTTGCCGAACGAAGTCGGTCTATACCCCCATGTAGAATAAAGAACGATAATCTTACAGATGTGCCTTTGAGCTATATTTCACTATTCTCAGATAAAGGACTATTTTCGTGCTTAACTTTCCATTATATGTAACGCACTTTCTTCCCAATATGTCTCTGTCGATACCTTGAAATACCGCCGTCGTTACTTTTATCGATGCCAGTTCTGTTTGCCAGACTAGCGTGATTGTAGCCACTTTAGTTTTCCAAGTTCCATTTGGTGCTTGCGTTGTTAATGATGGTATGATTGAGTTGTTGACTTCTTAATCAGATGTTCACAAGTAAGTGTTGAGTGAGATGGCGTTAGTTGCTGAACATGTCTTGTGTTGCTCTTCTCTGAAGGCGATGTCTGTACATATTGCCTTCGAAGTGCGGTTGTTAATTGTGGTTATTTTATCCATCTCTCTATGATTTCCCGTCTACTTAATGTTTTGATATTGGTCTCTATGAGTTTGGTCGGTTTTTTGGATATGTCTTCATCCTTCTTATTGTCCTTTCGCTGTATTTCTCTTTATGTTTCAGAACACCCCAGACTTGAACTTTCATTCCCTAACATTTAATACCACTGATGAACGCTTGAATGGGCAAAATCAATGACCAATGACCACATGCTGCAGTAAACTGTTTTCTTTGTTCGGTATTCTGCAACATATCTGAAATAGATGCTTTCTTCATGGAATATATGTGATATATTATCGCACCCCACTAGATATCGCACCCCTTATACTAATAAACCATATGATGTATTAGTATAAGGGGGTGCGATATCTAAATCATATTATCTAGTGGGGTGCGATAATATATCACATATATTCCCGAACCCGATCGAGCATCTGTGATACCACTAGCCCTCCACAACTGGGTCGCGGTTCGAGGCCTACGTTCACGTTGGACAGTCGCGAGGTACTGGCCGTAGGTCGGTGGGGTGTTTTTTTCTCCGGGAACTCCGGTTTTCCGCCAACACCATAACTGACACGTCCTTAAATGATAGGACGTAAAACACAAACAAACAAACTACTATCGGCACGGTTTCAGTTCTACCATGAAGTTCCGTAGTGTAACGTCAAACTGATTGCCTGGTTGTCTATACAGTGATCTGTTGATATCACACAAACATGGTGTATTATATTATGGTGTTGCTAGATTCCAGTTGGCCTTTGTTATTTCTTTCATCTCATCTTATTAAATTCTGAGAAGGTACCACTCCTTCCCTGCACGGCATGTTGGAATTTAGGTTGGGTTGGCTTCTGTCTGTATAGTGATAGCAGTTGTCGTGTGGCTTGCGTCTAGAATCTTCTAAATGACTATGATGTACATTTGTATTTTGTCGTCCGGTTAATGACTTCACCTTCGTATCCTTTTAAACTGTATGCTGGTAAAGCGGGGTTCAATTGTCCACATATTTTTACGTGGGAGGAAAAATCTGGAAAGTTCTCAGTTTCATAAGTCGAACAACCAAAGTTCATGCAGACTAATTGTGCCTTATTTTACCACGATCTGATTTGTGTAGTTTCTGTAATGTACATCGTTTTGTGTAGTTTCTGTAATGTACATCGTTTCGTGTAGTTTCTGTAATGTACATCGTTTCGTGTAGTTTCTGTAATGTACATCGTTATGTGTAGTTTCTGTAATGTACATCGTTTCGGGTAGTTTCTGTAATGTACATCGTTTTGTGTAATTTCTGTAATGTACATCGTTTTGTGTAGTTTCTGTAATGTACATCGTTTCGGGTAGTTTCTGTAATGTACATCGTTTTGTGTAGTTTCTGTAATGTACTTCGTTTTGTGTAGTTTCTGTAATGTACATCGTTTGTGTAGTTTCTGTAATGTACATCGTTGTGTGTAGTTTCTGTAATGTACATCGTTTTGTGTAGTTTCTGTAATGTACATCGTTTCGTGTAGTTTCTGTAATGTACATAATTTTGTGTAGTTTCTGTAATGTACATCGTTTTGTGTAATTTCTGTAATGTACATCGTTTTGTGTAGTTTCTGTAATATACATCGTATTGTGTAGTCTCTGTTATGTACATCGTTTCGTGTAGTCTCTGTAATGTACATCGTTTTGTGTAGTTTCTGTAATGTACATCGTTTTGTGTAGTTTCTGTAATGTACATCTTTTCGTGTAGTTTCTGTAATGTACATCGTTTCGTGTAGTTTCTGTTATGTACATCGTTTTGTGTAGTTTCTGTAATGTACATCATTTTGCGTAGTTTCTGTAATGTACATCGTTTCGTGTAGTTTCTGTTATGTACATCGTTTTGTGTAGTTTCTGTAATGTACATCGTATTGTGTAGTTTCTGTAATGAACATCGTTTTGTGTAGTTTCTGTAATGTACATCGTTTTGTGTAGTTTCTGTAATGTACATCGTTTCGTGTAGTTTCTGTAATGTACATCGTTTCGTGTAGTTTCAGTAATGTACATCGTTTTGTGTAGTTTCTGTAATGTACATCGTTTCGTGTAGTTTCTGTAATGTACATCGTTTCGACTTGCTGGGTTGTATCCTTTGTTTGTTAGGTCTTAGACTGCTAGAAACAAAAACGAATTAGTAACAGCTGATATTTTTTAGCTTCCAGTAGTATTTGTAGATTTTGCTGGCTTCGAAGCCTGATTTTCATTTGTATCATGTCAACTATTCCTTTATGAATTCTAGCTCTGTGCAGACGTGTGATGTAGGTGGCTTTAGGTCCGATAATGTGTTTTGACAGGAGGGACTCGTGATCCGTCGCTGTGGTGCGATTTCCCTGTAAAGACTGGTTCCATTTTCACGAACGTTCCCTAACTCCAGGAAATTCCTCAACTGAAAATTTTCCAATGGAAAACAGTGCTGAAATTTAGGGGGAAATAAAATATTTTTCTTAACAGAAGCAATGCTTTCAGTGAAAAAAAATAAGTTCAGAAAGTTCTTTTAAAAAAGTTTGTGAAACTGGGACCTGCGATCCGCGTTTGAAGTTTTGTTACAGCGTTTTGCTTTTGCATGTTTCTTTCTTCCAATTTCTAGATATATGCTCTTAGTAAAACCAGTTTGCTTTCTTGTTCCTGCAGTGCGAAACCCGACATCTTCCTCTTGCTCTTGTATTGTTTGTTTGGATTGACCTTGTTATTGGTATCGTTACGACAGTTCCTTTGGGTGGATACTGGTTTGATACAGACTGCTAAGGTCATTGTTGGGAGGTCTGACGTTTGTCTAGATTAATATGTTAGCCCGTTTATCGATATTGTCAAGAGGTTTTCAGTATATTTCATGTAGTTCCGACTCTCGTTGCTCTATGCTCACACCCGTAAAGGCCAAAGTAATGGTTTTGGTTCCAAGCCCTGGATGTCGCCCGACAAGCAGATTGCTAGTGTTAAAAGTATGGCGGGACATCGTCTATGGGCTAACTAATAACTCCTGTATTCAGGCTTCTCGTTTCCCCTGTAGGGGTTAAATAAATGAGGGAAAACATATATAGAAAGATCAAGGGTCATGAAAAAGTCTTACCTCAGATGTCGTATCGACAGACCGATGGAAAAAAAACACCACTACTGTGACCTTTGACCTCGGAATTTTGTCACAATGTAGCTTGAATCTGTATACAAAATACCTACCATTTCTGCCTTGATTAGCCATTTCAGTAACATAATGCATCGGTGACCTTTGACCTCATGACCTTGGAAGTTTTTCATTATATAGCCTGCATAATTGGCTACGATACTCTTATGTATGTGTATACAAAATACCTACCGTTTCCGAGATAATTAGGCATTTCGGTAACGTAATTCATTCGTGAACTTTGACCTCTGACCTTGGAAGCTGTCAGTATAGTAGATGGCATTAATACCCACAACATTTAATGTATACATGTGTATACAAAATACCTTCCGTTTCAGAGATATTTAGCCATTTCAGTAACGTAATTCATTTGTGACCTTTGACCTTTCAAAAACGCAGATTGTTGAAACCTGACAAAAAAACCTGTTATGTGTAAAATATAAAATTAAAAAAATCTTGCGTTTTCTATACAATGTCATGGTCTAGAAAAAAGTTTATGAATCAAGGGCCAAAAGGTCGTGAAAAGGGGAGATAACCCAATTAAAAGTACTTTACCCACATCTCCAAGCTGCAAGGATTGTTATCAGCAAATATCATTGAAATCTATTCATTAGTTTATTACCTGCTGAGTCGAGTAGAAAATGTCTTGTTAGCAAACTTATTCAGAGTTGCAGGAGAATGCATACCATAATTAAAGCCTATGGCTACCGGAGTTTTAAACTAAAGGTGTGACAGAACTTTGTACGATGATCGACAACGACAAAGGGTTTAGCCATACCTTTTTTTCAACTTCATGATCATACATCAAATGTAATAAAGGGTGTAACTTGTGATTTCTGGTCGTGGCTTGTTGGCATGATTGCTCAAAAAACTTCTTATTCAATCTCATTCAAACTTTAGACAATTGTAGGGTTTTGATTAGAGGATGACCTTTTTTGAAGTTCAAGTACACACCTTGAGCACACTTGCACACTTTGTTGTCGTCAATATAGTCACTTAACTGCTCAATATTTTTGTTTAAATGGTCCAGTAAGAGAACATCTTGAACAAGTTCCTGCAGTTGTACATGTTAAGGTCAGGGTCACTACATATCACAGGACAAAGGTAATGGTCACTATTTTGTGACAATGTACTGCAGAGTGACAAAACATCAAGTGTTTTCTCTGTAACAGACTGTAGTGAATGTGAAGGGTTTGTGTAGTTTGTAATGCTTTCTTACATAAAGAAATGGTGATGAATAAAAATACAGAATACAGTGTCCTATACAATTTTGGTCCCTATGAAATACCTATCCAGATGAGTACTTATGGGGGATATAATTTTTATATGACACCAGGAAACCTTTGTCCAATCAAACATTCAACCTTCACTTTTTATAAAACCCATATTTGCATGGTGATAATTTGGCCTTTCTTATGTGATAACTATGTTTAGTGTGTTGCAAACTAATATTCCGAGTCATGATAGATTCAGCCTTATTAGGGAGGGGCTAAAACAGGGAATGTCATACTGAGACAAACTCCACATTGAAGAAGAACTCATAACTGGTAAAACTTTTGACATTTTATTGTCAAACATCCATCACACACATACACTGCATCTCAAGCACATGTTTATGAAAGGACTAGGTATGGTAAGACACAATTTTGGCCCTAATTGTTTTTTAAAATGCTAAAGTAAAATGTCAAGCAAATATTCAATTAATTTACGGACAGCATTGGTCCAAATGATAAAAGAAATAAGGCTGTGATACATCTAAGTATATATACCAATATCAAGGTTGTGAAACATTGACCGCTCACATTAAACTTTTTAATGCTGACAGGAGTTTACTATTTTGTCCATTTTCTTTTTTATCTCCCTTCACCAGCCTCGATCTGAATGCTTTTCTCTCATCATTTTCATTTGAAAATGTCATGTAGTCAAATTATCCTAGGTTAATTTATCATTTTTCTAAAATAAATTAGAAATTTCTCTTAACAGACTTAATTTTTTGGGAAAACACTTAGACGATCTTCAACGCTTATAAAAATTATTTATTAAAACAATATCCTGAATCTTACCTCTAAACAGACTTAATTTTTTGGAAAATGTTTGGGCCATCTTCTGGTCTGATCATACTTAGTCCTTACAGGGGATCAAAGGCAATTAGTTATGACAAGAGATAATACTGTATAAATGATGAAATGATGAAAATGACTAATAAAACATTTATATTCACAGTCTGTATAGCGGTTTCAACAGTTATATACATATGTATAAAGTTTACAACACAGGCAAAAATTTTTGGTTATAATGACAACAAGAAATTTTGCCCGTGTACTGTAATTAAAAAATATGCTGATACTTAAGTTGGAAAAACAACTCACATTTAAAATAACAAAAACAATAATATATATCTTTTATGATACTTGTTTTGTATTTTTCATATTTGTTCACCAGAGGCTCGCAAACAAGAAAAATCCAAAACTTGTATCATAAATCTAATATGAAGGGAAACTTATGACATATCCTCTATTTACTTGTTTGATAGTCTCCGTTTTGTAGTACAACATCCAAAACATTCACTGTTTTGATTAAAAACGGATTTAATAACTCCTGTAGTAGAGTAATTCTACATTATACCTCAAAATAATGTCACACTTGTAATTAACCAGCAAGCTAACCTCTGCTAAAATTGATAAAAATGCTTCACAACACGCTAAATAAAACATTGTTCAAACTATCTCTGTTCAAAAAAGTACCCGTTGTAATTTCCTCAGCTATTTTCATTCCCTGCAGTTAGTTGTCCCTTCTCTACCGACATAGCACTACTACCAACTGGTAACTGTCCTCAATGTGTTGACATAACATTACAGATAACTGTCCTCAATGTGTTGACATTACATTACAGATAACTGTCCTCAATGTGTTGACATTACATTACAGATAACTGTCCTCAATGTGTTGACATTACATCAAAGATAACTGTCCTCACTGTGTTGACATTACAATACAGGTAACTGTTCTCATCATGTTGACATTACATCAAAGGTAAATGTTCTCATCATGTTGACATTACATCAAAGGTAACTGTCCTCATCATGTTGACATTACATCAACGGTAACTGTCCTCATCATGTTGACATTACATTAAAGGTAACTGTCCTCATCATGTTGACATTACATCAAAGGTAACCAGTATCATCATGTTGACATTACATCAAAGGTAACCAGTATCATCATGTTGACATTACATCAAAGGTAACCAGTCTCATCATGTTGACATTACATCAAAGGTAAATGTTCTCATCATGCTGACATTACATCAAAGGTAACGGGTCTCAGCATGTTGACATTACATCAAAGGTAAATGTTCTCATCATGGTGACATTACATCAAAGGTAAATGTTCTCATCATGGTGACATTACATCAAAGGTAAATGTTCTCATCATGCTGACATTACATCAAAGGTAACGGGTCTCAGCATGTTGACATTACATCAAAGGTAAATGTTCGCATCATGCTGACATTACATCAAAGGTAACGGGTCTCATCATGTTGACATTACATCAAAGGTAAATTTTCTCATCATGTTGACATTACATCAAAGGTAAATGTTCGCATCATGCTGACATTACATCAAAGGTAACGGGTCTCAGCATGTTGACATTACATCAAAGGTAAATGTTCTCATCATGGTGACATTACATCAAAGGTAAATGTTCTCATCATGGTGACATTACATCAAAGGTAAATGTTCTCATCATGGTGACATTACATCAAAGGTAAATGTTCTCATCATGGTGACATTACATCAAAGGTAAATGTTCTCATCATGGTGACATTACATCAAAGGTAAATGTTCTCATCATGCTGACATTACATCAAAGGTAACGGGTCTCAGCATGTTGACATTACATCAAAGGTAAATGTTCTCATCATGGTGACATTACATCAAAGGTAAATGTTCTCATCATGATGACATTACATCAAAGGTAACGGGTCTCATCATGTTGACATTACATCAAAGGTAACTGGCCTCATCATGTTGACATTACATCAAAGGTAACCAGTATCATCATGTTGACATTACATCAAAGGTAACCAGTATCATCATGTTGACATTACATCAAAGGTAACCGGTCTCATCATGTTGACATTACATCAAAGGTAACCAGTATCATCATGTTGACATTACATCAAAGGTAACCAGTATCATCATGTTGACATTACATCAAAGGTAACCAGTATCATCATGTTGACATTACATCAAAGGTAACCAGTCTCATCATGTTGACATTACATCAAAGGTAACTGTCCTCATCATGCTGACATTACATCAAAGGTCACTGTCCTCATCATGCTGACATTACATCAAAGGTTACTGTCCTCATCATGTTGACATTACATCAAAGGTAACCGGTCTCATCATGTTGACATTACATCAAAGGCAACTGTCCTCATCATATTGACATTACATCAAAGGTAACCATCCTCAACCTGTTGACATTACATCAAAGGTAACCGGTCTCATCATGTTGACATTACATCAATGGTTACCGGTCTCATCATGTTGACATTACATCAAAGGTTACTGTCCTCATCATGCTGACATTACATCAAAGGTAACTGTTCTCATCATGCTGACATTACATCAAAGGTAACCGTCCTCATCATGTTGACATTACATCAAAGGTTACTGTCCTCATCATGCCGACATTACATCAAAGGTAAGGACTCTTTAAAGTCTCATGTCCTATCTGTGTCAAATGAAATATGTTCTTCTGTTTTCTCCTTTAGTGCTAAAACAATGATGAGATCTGTAAAACAAACAAAAAATATTTCAATAAATGATTTTCTCTTTGAAAAGTAATATCACCAAAACTAACCAGCAAAGTTTCATTAGGCTAACAAGTAAAGACAATCTACCAGTTTAGAGACAACAATCAGATGAGATAAATGTTTTATTCAATGTTCCATTTTAGAGAGAACAACTGATTTTTCCCCCCACCTTAAATGAATCGCTTTAAAAATGAAATATTTGTCACACCTACCAGCAACCACAGAAGTTCTGTACTGTTGCTTTCCGTCTTTACCTTTACTGGACCTGTTTTCCAGCCTGCCCTCTATATACAGGCGTGACCTTCAAATGAGAAATACAAACAACATTAGCACTTTGACTATTAACAAGACATAGTCATTCAGATCCCCCCAACAAGAAATGTGAAAGACAATCCAAATTTCAAGGGTGTTACAAAAAGACATAACCTATAACCCAGGCAAGTGACTGACCATTGTTAGCTATAGTTAATGTTAAAAAACAGTCACCCTTTGTCTGATGATTGTAACAGCATGGGTATCTACCGTATAAGCACCAAGCAAAAGCGAGAGTGATCATTGACTTTTCAGGAAGGAACATTCACAATAAATTTTGACAGTATATGCCCTGTTCTATTTTAAAGTAATGGCACATTGACCTTCGTACCTTTTTAAAGCCCTATTGCATAATTTTACCATCTTGTGAAATTTGAAAAAAAATTGGCCTTCTGTAAGGGCGTTATATGATGTATTTTTGACAGTATATTCCTGTTTCTGATTTTAGTAACAGCAACCTTGACCGTAGGAATTTTAAACCACTATTGCACATCTGCATATAATTACAGTGTATCATCCAAGAAATTTCAGAAAATATGGCCTTCTGTAAGGGCCTTATCTGATGTAGCTTTGACAGCATAATCCCGGTTCTATTTCTAGAAACAGAGTCCTTGACTTTAGGAATTTTTTAAAACCACTATTGCACATCTGCATGTACAGTAAAACCCTGCTTACTCGAACTCGTAGGGTCCAGATCAATATTTCGAGGAATACATGGTATTCAACGAATCCGAGGTTCGACCGATATCATCATCACGTGGGACAACAGACAGAACGAGCCCTGCAATATCACGGATAGTAGATGATAGAAAGAAGCCACCGGTAATAAGAAAGTAAATAAAATTATAAAGCTGCATGTGTAAGGTACTTGTCGTTTTGACATACTCTGCCATACTGTAATCGGCTACGTTAAGTTTACAAAATATCAAAACGAGTTGAACTCTTCGATCATTTTAAAATGAAAAAAACCTTGAATCCTTGTTATCATAATGTTGATTGATAATGAAGTTAACAATCACGACGTATTCAAGTTGGAATATCTTTAAAGTTGGTTGAGAATCCGCTATGTGATTACCGCTTAATATTGCCAAAATATGGTTTTACACACCCAGTGAATTAACACTTCCACCAAATCATCGATGTCAAAACATTGTTGGAAAAAATAAATAAGCACACAACATGATAATGCAGCTACAACAGGGTAACAGTACAGTTACTGAATGATACTGCCGTTAATCCTCTAATTATCTGACGTCCAGCCGACACCTGTATAAGCACAATGAGCATGGACCGCAGCCTGTGCCTTGAGATCTGGGATTACTTACAAAGAATATGTAGAACTTGGTCAGGACCAAACAACCTGTTCGACGAATGAGGGGTATTCGAGTAAACAGAGTTTGTGAGAGTGAGGTTTTACTGTAATGACAGTGTATCATCATGTGAAATTTCAGAAAGTTTGGCTTTCTGTAAGGCCCTTATCTGATGTATTTTTGACAGTATATTCCCTGTTCTATTTTTAGTAACAGCGACCTTGACCTAGGAATTTTATAAACCAGTATTGCATATCTGCATATCATCACAATATTTCAACATAAGAAATTTCAGAACGTTTGGCCTTCTGGCCCTTATCTGATGTGTTTTTGACAGTATATTCCCAATTCTATTTTTAGTAATGTTAACAGTGACCTTGACCTTAGGAACATCTTAAACCCCTATTGCACATCTGCACATCACAGTGTATCACCATGTGAGATTTCAGAAATTTTGCGGGGCCCTAATAAAGTGATCATTTATCTACTGAGAATGATTTTGACTGGTGTACCACCAATAAATAGATTTGTCAACAACTTCAAATGTCGCCAGTGCATGTGTTGAGTCACTTACCCTGTTCCAATGTCATGAAGCTTGGCAACAGCCAAAGGCTTTATCACTTTTACATCGTGCCATGTTGTCGTCTGTTTTGTCTCATCTATGTAACAAAAGTAATGATAAAGCAAAACAAATATGTATGTTTTAGGTACCCTGACCAACCCTAACAATTTTATCTCACTTGAATGCACAAAAAATCCACTTGAATGCATCGAAAATCAGTGGTCAAGATCCGTCAAAATAAAATACAACAAAAAGAAATTCCAACCAACCTACCCGTTTTTCAGTCATTTTTCATGAATGTTGTAAAATAGGAAAACATTTTTAGCCTTATTTGATTAAACATCCTCCAACATGAATAATTAGTAAACACATGATTTGTTCATAGAAATACCTCCCCATCATGTGAAAACCCTGAACTTAACTTTTTTTTCCTGATTTAAAAGGAATGAAAAAAAAAGCAAGTTGATAACCGCAGGACACGGCTCTAAAGAAAGAAATCAGCTTCCAAAATAAACTGGCTAGAAACTGGAATAAGCCGATTATATTAATGGTAGATGGATTGACAAGATTCAATTGTACATAATTTGCTGTCTTGTTTTTTGCCTACCCAATGATACCAGAGAACTTACCCGTGCCTTGCTGTTTGTAGTATATTGATGTAGCAAGTGGGAAGTTCGCGTATTTGAAACTGCTGGTACTGAAGTAAGGTTCTTTTCCAACCCTACCAAGCAACGTCACTCTGTTGACACCTGAGTAACAAAAAAGTAAATGTTCCTGTCAACACTAACATGCAATGAAGATCCTTCATCTTTAATAGGTCTGTACCCCTCAAATCAAGACAAAACTAGATCATCTGTAATAGGTCTGTACCCCTCAAATCTAGACAGAACTAGATCGAGTGTATAGAACCAGAAAATCCCTACAAGTGATGGATTATGCTCCCTGAAAAGGTCACCGAGGCTGTATTAAAGTGTGACCGCAATGTGACCTGCTTGGACCTTTGGTGTACAGACCTCAAAGTGGTCGCAACACACCACTTTGCCATCTTACATATATCCCTTAAATCTTATTGAGTTATTTTCAACGAGTCTGAAGTTATGGCCAGAACAATGAATTTGACCTTTTACCTAAATGTGACCTGGACCTTTAGTATACAGACCCAATAGTATTTTGCAACCCTAACAACTTGCATCTATTTCTAAGTTTCATTAAGGTCATAGGAGTGCATCCCTAGTTGAAAATCCGATGTAGGGAGACAGTATCACAATTTCCGCATATTCTAATGTTTAATATTAAACTGATGAATATTGTATGTTTATTATTGACAGAACAGTGTGTTCTTTCAATATTAAAGTATTTCAAAGCAATCCAGGCATTAACTTCGTTGTTTTTTAATCAATGAGTCATGGACCCTATCTATATGCCATCTTCCGTGGGTATATTTTGGGTGCCAAATGTGTAACAGGAGTAAAAACAAGAGGCCCAGAGGGCCTGTATCTTTTACCTGGATAACTAAGCAATCATGGTGAAATATTCTCCAAATAAGATCCCAGGGATAGGGCCAGACCTCAAGGGTAGCATATCTGTATTAGATGTTTCATGACCAGCAATTGTATGTGTGGTTATGATGTGGGGATCTCAACCGTTTCAAAGTTACGACCCATGGGTCAAGTCTCCAAGGGTGGGGCAGACCATGAGGCCATCCTTGAAACATATGTGCATTCGTCTCTTTATGCTAGATTTGATAAAAGCAGATGAGCATTTGTCAAAATTTACATGTGAGGCAAACTCTAAAAAAAAATAAAAAAATTGATGACTGGTTTGCTGTCTGATGACGTTTTTAAATGTGCAAAGAATCTGTGATTAGAACAAATTTGATATCTTAGACTGTAAATGCTCATCTTAGAAAAACACTATTCAATAAATTGCATATAAATGTCATATTGTTTTATTACGTAAATATTTCACAAATAAATATCATAATCATTTTAAACACACAGTTTATATCTTTCTTTGAAATTTTTGATTCTGTCTCAAGTGACTTTATTTTGAACTTCCCTCAGAAGGTCACATAAGACAGGTTTGACTGTATATAGTTATTGGTTGGGGATCTCAATGCAATCTTTTTAAAGTTATGACCTCTTTGGTCCCAAGTCCCCTGGGGCCAACATCCAGACAGGCAATGATGGCAGCATGAGTGTGTTTATCTCTTCAAGCTCAGCAATTTTACATGAAATTCTATCAGAGTGATTTCCCCTAAGGGCTTCCTTGATATCCAGGGGTTACGCTCACTTTCACTCTCTGCACCCCTGGAATATGTCATAGCAAAATTCAAGGCATGTGGCTAGCTATTTGACTGGTGTCAGGTAAAAAAACCTGACCAATCACTAGGCTGATACTTGTCCTTTGAAGATTACAGAGGAGCGACGCCCGACTTCTAAGCCAATTGATTTTACCATTACGCAACCACGAGATTCTTTTAATGTACATCAAATGATCAAACTAATCTTCTCGTCTCATCCACAAGGTGGCGCACACAGAGCCTTCAAATTTGCTATGCCATATTCCAGGGGTGCAGAGAGCGAAAGTGAGCATAACCCCTGGATATCGAGGATGCCCCTAGGGGTAGAGCGGGTGTGTTGGGATGAAATCAGACTCTGAGATAACTCTGATTTCCTAATTATATTTACGTCTCTTCATGCCAGTCCTGGTAATTAAGCAGATATATGGTAATAAGTTCTCAGCAGTTTACAAGAAATGATCCAAGGGTACTCTGGTTTCCTCCCACATAGGACCCCTGTGGACTAAAATCCTGGCCAACAAAAGTATAAGTTGTAGAAACTTATTTCATAGCTATTGCAAAAATAAATAAAAGTTTATGTTTATATATATATAAATGTTTAATCCAAGGATCCCTTTGAACTAGAGTCAAGGTCATTTATAAGAGGACACTTTATAGCATATGCCATCCCATATAGCTACTGCCTAAATATCACAACACTGGACCTTAATACTAAATTTGAGAAGTATTATATAACTTTTTACAGCCCGTGATTGCCTTTCACCTTGGCAAACACTTAAAACTCACTATTGACCTCAACACAAAATTTTAGAAAAAAATTGCATGGCTGGTCCACATAACCTAATGTAAGTATAATTGTTCTAGACAGCGATCGTTCTGGTCTTGCTGCTGATGGGGGTATTTTGGCCTTATACCAAAACATTTATGGGGCCTCTTGTGTACAAACATGCATGGGGCAATTTTTACAAGACAAAATAAAATTGTTTTAATCAGAAGTTAATGTTTTTTTCAGCTTCATTTAAAGTTATAATAATGAAGACTTTTACTTATCTAACTCCATCATGATAATAAATGCTTGCTGTAATTTGAGCGATGGAACAGTCACAGTCCATTAGTGATCTACTGTATATAATTCGTCACTTACTTCTTTCATATAACTGTACACTAGATGTAGTCTCAGGTCTCGAGTTGGAATCAAATTCTCCATCTGATTCATAGGAGTAACTTCTCCTGCCCAACCATGCAAGCCTGTTAGTCTGAAAGCAAGATTTGTATAACATATATACTGTATATGTAACTACTGCATAGTGATGAAAGGCTCTTTTCAGGACATGCATTGATTTTTCTACCTCTTTTTCACAGGGACCAGTGCCTGTTGATTTGGGAAAATACCACCCACGAAAAAGCGAAATTATGGGAAAATAAAAGAGATTTTTTAAAATAGTAATTATCCAGAGGATGGAGTTTTTTAAGGCCACAAGATTGACCTTAAAAAATCAATTTCATTTCATTTCATTTCAACAAATTTTATTCATGATGTTGTATGAATTGGATCGAACAACAGGCTATGTCAGTTCTCTCCTGCATGCATTTGTATAAATCAGCATATATATTATAATTTATAGTGAAATGAAGAATTGAAAAAAAGACACAACTTATACAAAACAGACATTTACAAGGCATATGGTAAAGGGGTGATAACTTTAACTGCTTATCAAAGTTCACAAGTCAAGCTGTGCTACTTCTTGACCTCACCAGAGTAATGAGAGTTTTAGACATATTCCTTTTCTATATCCTCCCTGGGAGTTCAAAATCCACACAGAGTGACTCATAGGTAGTTGAATATTAGGCTAATATACATTTAATACTATGAAAAAAATCACTCACAGGCAATACAAGATAATACAAGATAACACAAGATAATACAAGATAACAAAAAATATCGACTATATATATTTTTCCTGGAGTAATCAAATTTGGTATGCAGGTACATCCCGAGTTGACAGAATTCACTGTAGGAAAGGCAAGCTACTGTGATTTTTATTTTGACCTTTGATTGCAATCATTGGAAAAAATCTGTATCAATAAACTTTCTTTACAGCTCGATATGTGCATGTATTTTTGTGCATCACTTCCGGTCGGAACACAGAAGATAACTTGTATAGCAAGTATACTGGTCACAAGTGTTTTCAAGGTCTGTTAAACAGTCAGGAGCGACATTTCTGTCCGGGAAAATCAATAAATGCTGTCAGACCTAGGCTAGGGTAGCAGTATACAGTAGAAATGGCCCGACTCTGATAAACAAGGCACATGTCGAGGAAATGTAAACACAGCAGATTTACCCTACACAACACATGTATATATATTTGTAAACTGCATTACATTTACAATACATATAAAGTATATATATATATACGTACTCAGAAGTGTATAAACCTCTTTTTTCTATGTACGTCACTTGTGTGAAAACCATGGTTACCACATCAAAAATTACCAAAAAATGCCAAAAATTGCTATTTTTAACCCAAAAATTTGACCCCCGCAACTAGTAAATTTTTTTCTAAGCTCTGTTTGAAATTAAAGATTACCTACCTGGTTGCAGAGTTATCTGGGTCCCAGTAAAGTTGTAAAACTTGATTTTTTGCAATTTTGCGTCGTGTGCTGTTGTCAAAAATTTACCTCCTGTAAAGCTAGCTTTACGCACCCTTTCAGATTATGGCCAAAATGTTCTTCTCGAACCAAAAAAATCTTCTTTCTTTTTTACAAATGTGAAGCTCACATAGCCCATTTCATCATGCTTATACCAATTTTAGTACAGTTTTATTTCTATATTTTTTTTACATATCATTATACAGGGGTTAGCCATTTAACAAAAATATCACCCATGGCCACAACCCTCTACTGTATACTGCTACCTAGATTTTGGGGCAGTTTTTGGGTACGTACATGTATATTTGCTAACCGGATAATACTTGTAGCCGGACCGCAACCTGGTACTCGGGTTGTTACCCGTTCTAGCCATAAAGCATATGTCACAATGACCTATCTTTTTGTTTTAATGTAAATTGCACTCTCCCATCATAACATATACCTGCATACCAAATCTGATTAATCCTAGTTAAATAGCATAGGACATATTAGCCCTGGACCAACTTTTTGAAAGGTCAAGGTCAAAGACAAAAGCGTTACAGGTCTCAGTGACCTGCTTCTCAAACATAATCTACATATAAAACAGAGGGATAAAACAATAAAAGTGGTTAGCAGACTGACATTGTTCATGCAGAGTATGCATGAAATGGTATAGGTCACTGACATAATCTGTAATTAGATAGTGTGTGAACACTGAAATTATCCTATTGGCTACATAACAAAGTATGACTTCACTATATTTAAGTAAATGTTAAGTGTTTCTTCTTTACACGCTGAAATGATTTAGAGACCTGTGTAACAGGGGAGGAAAAATGCACGGCCAGATCAGGGTTTGAACTGGGGACCCTCGGAACTCTAGACGGACACTCTACCAATTGAGTTAACTTGTGTCGACAATCGACTCATACAGTCCAGTTCTGCTACATTCCTCCCTCCTTTTTCTAAGTCTTCGCCCCTGATGACTCAATTTTTTAAAACCCAGGTTCGGGTATCCCCTTGCCAAGTATCACCAAATGCTTGGATCAAGGGTTGGTCACTGTGGCACCAATGTAACAGGAGAGGAAAAATGCACGGCCAGACCGGGGTTTGAACCTTTAACACTCCGAACTCTAGACAGACGCTCTGATCTACCAATTGAGTTATCTGGTCGCCGATGATCGACCCAGTTCAGTTCCGCTACAGTGGTACATACCTCTGTCAGATAGGTACTGTACACTAAGTTAGTTTTGACAAACGGATCTTAAACTATTTCCAGTTAGAGCACACTGTATTTCGTTGTTACAGTACCTAAATCAGGACACTTTTTAGCGATTTTTTTTATGTATTTCATACCAAATAGTACCGATCCCAGTTATTTTTGTTCAATTTTTCCTAAATAGATATCATTATCTTTTCATTTTGATAACAATAAGTTGATATTTCCGGCGCATGGTTCTATCAATAAACCCAGAAATATAGTCATGGTTACGTAATCGCGAAACAAATTGGAACACACCTACCAGGCTTATATTTGGAGATGAAAAAAGTATTTTGCAGAAGATGGCATGTCTTTGGAATATTTAAGAGCTGAGTCAATGGTCGTTCTGAATGAATTTCTTTTCCGAACTACTTTTAGTTGTGAAATAGTAGGATTGCGAAAAATCACATACAAAAATTGAAAATCAATAACGTCGCATGGCGCATCAATTTAGAACGTTACATTTTCGTCATTATTTACAAACTAAACCTGTGATTGTAACCATAAGTGGCAGTAAATACAGTTCATATAATGTTTTATTGGTATATTATCATCTTTAAATTAGTATTTTCAATTTGAAAATACTTCTTTGCACAGCATGCAAATTTCTTGTGACATTTCCCTCCAATGGTTCCGATTTGGGTACTGTGACGGTAAGGGCTCAGAAACTGGTCACCCGATGCTACGAAGTCAGATCTGATCATCTCCTTGTAGTGACATGGATAGACCCGTGAATGTTTCACGAGCTCAGAATGCTCTCTAGTTAAGAGTATTTATCTGTTACCAGTACGATACTTACTGTCCTGTACACGGCACCAAATGCCCTTTGCATCATCTTGGATCTCAGGATGACAACTTTTGAGCAAACACACGTGTGTTAATAGTTGATGTGCGAGTAAATTTAATTGGGCGGTTCCGTTTGTGCTGTCAGAAATGGTAAATTGGTTGGACTGGAGTCATTGGTTTATGGGAAAAAATATATCAACTGTTGATTTCTAGTAAGTTATAAAAATGACTTGCAATGCTCGCACTTATATCTGCATGTTCAAACATTTTATCAATGAAATACTATAATTGGAACAATCGGAACGGTTTGTTCGCATAAATGAACAGGCCGGTATGTTGTATATCGCTACCGCCTCGTTAAAGCGTTTTCAGGGGATTTATATTTTATTGGACTTGGGTAAAACACGGAAAATCGCGGATAACAAGCAGATCGCCGGTGTAACGTTGAAAATGGACCCCCGTTGAAAATGGAGCCGGGGTCAGTTTTCAACGTTGAAAATTGAACCGGGAAGCCGTTGAAAAATGAACCTAACGCAAACTTATTTTACATACACGTTGCAAATGGACCCCTGTTGAAAAGTGAACCATATGAAAAATTGATATATTGATTTAAAATATCCACTTAGATTACCTATACTTAATGAAGTCCTGCGTCCAATTTCCAGAAATTTAGCCAGTATGGATGTCTGACCTAATTAGATTAACATGACCTACTATGATAAAAGGTTGTCATCGGGTTAAGAAATAAACATTTAACAGATGTTAGAAAATATAGGTCACTGTGACTTAATTTTCAAAATTTGACCTACATTATCAAAAAGGGTCATCGGAGTCAGATAATTATAATAACAACTTTCTGACAAAATAAGGTCACTGTGAACCAATTTTCTCAATTTGACCTACAATATAAAAAATGTTCATAGGAGTCAGAAATTAACATTTAACAGTTGTTTGAAAAAAATAGGTAACCCTTAATTTTCATTATTTGAGCTGTATTTCAAGACATCGTCACACGGTTCAGAACTTTACATATATTTTTCCAAACCAGTTACATGAGAACTACTTTTTTCTAGTTTTACCTCAACTTTATAAATTGTTACAGGATTCAGAAATTTTACTAAAATCTGCTTTTCAAAACTAGAAACTAGAGGTTCATTATTAAATCTGTCATAAGGTTCAGAAATTAGCAAAAATTAAAAAAAGGTGTTTACCAAATTACGTCCCTGTGACATACTTTTAAAAATTCAAACTACATGCTACAACAAGTATGTATTTTTAAAATAGTCAATGTGTTACAAAACAAACATTCAACTGTTTTGACATATTAAAAGTTGAAAATGGATCCCAGAAACATTATGACACCTTTTTATATTTAAGTGTCAAAAGCAAATGACGGGGGTCCATATTCAACTTTAAAAGTAGACCCAAGAATATTATTACACCAGGGGCGTAGCTAAAGCCCCTATTCGGAGTGGATTCATTTAAGAGCGGAACCAGTGCAGGGACTTTGTAGGGGGACAAGGGGGTGTTCGTCTGCGTACCAGCGTATAGGCAGCTTCGCACGTCAACTTGGCATACCCACTTGGTTCTGTACTTTCTCAGCTGCAGACCTGAGACAGAAATCCTCCAAGAACTTTTGGAACAACAAGGCAGCTCGCAGACTGTGGAAGATCTTGATTGGACTGAGAAATGTGAAGTTTTAAAGAATAACCCAATCATGAATGCCGTCATGTTCGACCACAGGTTCCACGCATTCCTGAAACAGGTCATTATTGAACGGAATGTTGTTGGAAAAAATGTAGGATTATTTTCACAGGATTGAGTTCCAGCAACGTGGGTCACCTCATGCACATTGCTTGTTTTGGGTGGAGGACGCACCTTTGCTGGATATATATGATGATCAGACTGTTTGTGACTTTGTTAATCGTTTTGAAACTTGTCAGCTCCTGGACAAAAATGAAGATCCCGAATCGCAAGTAGTGTTCAGCAACACAGCAAAAACATGCAAGAAAAAAGGAACAACATGTAGATTTCACTTTCCACGTCCTCCATCAGAAAGGACTTTTGTGCCCCACGCTAAGAGTCTGACTGATCCGACTATTCAACGATCACCATTAGAAATGAAGACGCAGGCTTTATTACAACTGGTGTGGGATGTTATCCAGAATGTAGATTTGGAGGAAATCACATCACAGAATCGATTTGCTATGGCAGGAATTACCGTGATGGACTTTGAAGAGGCATCTAATATCCTCACAAAGCGAACAAAGATAGTTATCCAGCGCAAACCAACAGATGAATGGATCAATCAATATAACACAGACCTTCTACGTTGCTGGAACACAAACATAGATATCCAGTACGTGACAGATGCCTACTCTTGTGTAATGTACATCATTTCGTACATCTCCAAATCTGAAAGGGAAACGGGTCTTGTCCGGGAAAATGTACAGAAAGAAGCGGCAGAAGGAAACGCCGATGCTCAGCAAGCCATGAAAAAAATTGGAGGAGCCTACTTTCGTCAACGTGAAGTTAGTGCACAAGAGGCCGCGTATCGTGTCTGTGGTCTCCATTTAAAGGAAACGTCACGGAAAGTTCAATTTGTCCCAGCTGGGGACAACCAGGTGAAAATGAGTCTGCCACTTAATGCCATACAGAGATGATCTAAAACGATTGACGAGAGTGAAATATGGATGTCGTCTCTATATGACAAATATAAAGCAAGACCTCTCGATGCAGACTTTGACAGACTGTGCTATGCCTCATTCTGTTCAGAATACCATGTACTGGCAGCATCACAAGTTCAAAAGAAACCAAATCCTCATGTCCATAAATTATAAAATGACCTTGGACACATCCAAAAGAGATCATGAACAGAGGAAGCTGTTGTCAAATATCCGAGATTTTCGGCCAAAAAGAATTCCGAGTTGCATTATAAGTCTATCTTGCAGCTGTTCTTGCCTCATAGAATGGATGGACATATTAAACAAGGCAATTTCAAAACACATGAAGAATTCTATTTATCAGGCGCAGTGAGTCTTACAACATTAACATCACCAGAAAGTGTGAAGGATATTGTAGATTCCAACAGACAACATTTTGATAAAAAAGCAGAAGATTTGGTTGAGGCAAAAGATTTGATAATCAAACATGGACCCATGGAGGATGATTGGGCTTTGATTGCTCCTGAGTCAGAAGCAGAACGTTTAGAAGCAGAGCTTGAAAAAGAGGTAGTTGTGGATGGAAGTGATATAGAAATCCCTGAACTAGAGACAACAAACAAGAGGAAAAACATGGGAACAAATTTAGAGATCAGTAACAGCAAATTTACCATTCAGCAAATGCAGCCCCTCTTACGAAAGCTAAATAAAAAGCAAAAAATGGTATTCTACAGTGTCCGACAGTGGTGCCTGCAGAAAGTGAATGGTGGACAGCCAGACTCATTCAGGATCTTCATCACTGGTGGTGCTGGTACAGGAGAGAGCCACCTAATAAAGTGTTTGTATTTCGAGGCAAATAGAATCTTGTCTCCCCATGCTCCAAATCCAGATAACATAGTCGTGCTTCTCGCTGCACCAACGGCAACTGCAGCATTCAACATATGTGGTACCACCCTTCATCAAGCATTTGCACTCACAAAGGCTCTTCCACTGCCTTATATTTAAAAAAGGGATGCTAAATTGAATACACTTCGTGTCAAGCTCCAAAACCTAGTGATTTTGGTTATTGATGAGATATCTATGGTTGGCCAATGTCTACTTACATATGTTAGTGAGAGATAACGACAGATCAAGCAAAGTGGAAATGCTCTTTTTGGAAATGTTTTTATGATAGCAGTAGGAGATTTCCACCTGTGAAACAGATGTGTCTGTATGTTCCGAGACCGGAACAATTTTTTTCATTATGGAGCTCAAATTTTTCATTGGTAGAACTGGACCAGGATGAGGCAAAGGGATGACGTGTACGTGTTAAAAAGAAGAGGGAGTGCCTGCAGGATGATGATCTAGCTTGTTTGGAAGCATGTGTAGAGCATTCAGTTCCACCCGATACACTACATATCTTCGCCACCAATCGTGAAGTCAACAATCACAACAGCAAGATGATCGACGAGATATGTGAAGCTACTCAGACAGTATCGGCACAAGATTTTGATAAAGATCCCCAATCAGGCAAGCTAATAACCAAAGATACACCACATCACACTTCTCACGACTACCTGTCATCACAACTATTGATTGAACCAAAAGCCAGAGTGATGCTGATAAGGAATGTTGACATTTCTTTGGGATTAGTGAATGGTGCTTGTGGAACTGATAGCAGAATCTTACCACCCTCACCACAGTCATCATTACCACGGGCAGTACAGGTGTTTTGTGACAATGAAAAGGTATGCAAGCCATCATCCTCACACCCGAAAAATCCTCAGCCTGTTAGTATTGAGCCATTTGAGGAGATATTGAAGAATAATGCTGTCAGACACCAGCTACCCTTACAGCTGGCATGGGGTTGTCCAACTCACAAAGTGCAGGGCATCACAACTGATCAAGCTGTTGTGTCATTCAAACGCACTTTTGCTGCCGGCATGGCTTAGGTTGCTCTCAGCAGGGTGACATCTATGGATGGACTAGTCATTCAAGACTTGGATCAAGACAATATTTACTGTACTGAACAAATATCAGATGCTCTGAAAAGAATGCCACAGTATTTGCCTCCTCTCGAACAAGAAGAATGTCGAAATCGCGTTCACATACTCCTCCACAACATCAAGGGATTAATTCCACATATCGATGACATACGCATGAACTCTGACATCACGGATGCAAATTTCATCTGTTTAACAGAAACATGGATGGAGCCCAGTTCTACTGCCCCAGCTCTGGAGAATTATGACATCATGCACAGGCCAAAAACATGGAGGTGTCGGCATATAGTTCCGTGAATATCAGATGTGCCGACAGCTAGGACTTGATCAGGTCGACATTGAATGTGTTGGTGTTCATGTGCAGGACCTTGATGCTAGTCTAGTAGTGGTATACAGACCAGAATCGTACACAGCATCTGTTTTCCTGGAGCAGCTACATCAGTTACTTCTGCTTCTGGCACAGAATGGTAAAGCTACAATTATTGCGGGATATTTCAATCAAGACGTACTAAAGTCAGAATCTTCAATCAAAAAGTGTATGGAACAACACGGATCCAGGCAACTGATGGATAGATCAACCACGGATGGAGGCACACTCATCGATCATGTTTACATGTGTAGGAAACTTCAGGCTTCTTTTGACAAAATGCCAGCTTACTACAGCTACCATGACATTGTGTCTGTGCAAGTACAGATTCCTTAGCTTTCTTGTGTTTGACTTAGTACTGTAACAAATTGATTCTGTAGCAATTTTTGACAAGCAGGAATTAGTATTATCATCTTGATTGCGAACGGGCAAGGATGCAATTACGAAATCACGAAAGGACGTGTGATGTATATCATCGGATCAGGGAATATATCCATAGCTTCATATTTTGGAGCAAAACTGTCTAAAACAACTGGTCACGGCTGCGTGGTTGGTGATCTGATGTCGCCTTTACCATGGTTTAATTGACTGACTCCTTTGGTACATTTGAATATACCCACAACTCTCCAAATGATGGGAAAAAAATAAACAAAAAAAATTACTGTTGTTTTCCGCCTTAAAAAGACTAGTGAGCACCACAATCCATAATTGATGTTCTGCATTTTATGATGGGTGTGAAGCTCGAGTTCAATCTGTATGATATTAACATACATTTCTTATGCTTTGTATGTTAGAAATACATGTATAGTTATTCAAATTGATATGAACATTGCTGTTGTTTCTTCTCAAGATGCCGATAGGTTGTTGGGACTGGGTTGAGGCAGTGGTACTTAGCAGGGGAGGGGTGACTTCCGCTATTACTCGCAATTGCAGCTTTGAAATTAGATCCCAGAAACATAAGGCGCCTTTGTATATTCAATCGTCAAAACTGGTCCCGGATCAATATTCAATGTTGAAAATGGACCTCAGAATATTTTATCGTCTTTATATATTTAGGGGAAAGTATGTTGTTTTGAGTGACTATAATGGCGATTAGAACATGAAATTTGATTTGAACTCGAGACCGATAGTTCAAATCAAATTTCATGTTCTAATCGCCAGTATAGCCACTCAAAACAACGTACAATCCCCTAAATAATATTATTTCTAATTATAATTGGATTTTTGATAATCTTTTTATGATCTTTTTCTAAATTGCGACTCCCGTTGATATTGCCTGTGAGCTTTTTACTGATGTTTTTCTAAAATTTGCTAATTTATGTATTCCATCTAAAGTTGTCACTTTAAGACCAAATGACAAACCTTGGATGACCTCCGAACTAAGAAAAAATTGAGAATTCGAGATAGGTTGCACAAAATCGCGAGGTCAACCAAGCTTCTTTAGGATGTTAATCCATTTTAGTCTCAACGTAATAAGGTTAACAACATAAAAAAGCATGCCCGTTTTAGGTATAATTGAAGAGTATTCGTCCTCTGATACAAAATATTACTGGAGACTTATTAAACTGTTAATGAAATCCACTGGTACTTCACAATCTATACCTACACTTGTAGATCATCATACTAACAATATTGTTACTAATGACGAAGACAAAGCTAACTTATTAAATGACTATGTTTGTAGTATTACACGAGTAAATGATACTTACAACGTGCTTCCTATTTTGGAGCCAAAAACTGACAAAACGTTCAGTTCTATTAGAGTAAATAATCATGACGTTCTACAGATATTGAACCTCGGCAAGGCCTCGGGTGAGGATGGAATCAGCCATCATATGTTAAGAAATACCCACAGTCTGTTTAATATACATTAATGATATTGCCAACTTGGTTGGTAACATTTAATCCAGACAAAACTGGGGTAATATTTATTTCTAATTCTATTGACATAGATGAAGATTTAGATTTGAAATTTGATGGAAAAGACTTAAATTTTACAGACCATCATAAGCATCTGGGAGTAGTTTTTAATTCAAGCGCAAAGTGGGGTGATCATATTAATGCCAATTATAGTTCAGTTATGAAGAAAATTAACGTCTTACGGAGATTGAAATATTTGCTAAATAGGAATAGTCTTTTAAAAATGTATAAATCATTCATTTTACCAGTTTTAGAATATGCTTTTGAATTATGGGATGGTTGTACTAAATTTGAATCAGAAAAATTAGAGAAAGCCCAAAGAGAAGCTGCTCGAATTATATCCGGTCGTCCTTCATATGCCCGTATCGAAGAATACATTTTGAAACAGGTTTAGAAACTCTTTCTAATCGTCGAAAACGAAAAAACTCCAACTTTCATGCAAAATGCAAAACAACTTTACTCCAGATTATTTAAACGATCTCCTGCCACTTACCATTGCAGAAAATAACAGGTACACTCTTAGAAATAGCAGTGATTATAGAGTTCCTTTATTTGGGCTTTCTCTTACCAATCTTTCCTTTATACCTTCCACTCTTCGTAGCTGGAACTCGATAGATCTATCAGTACGATTGTTGCCGTCTATACACTTATTTAAAAACTCTCTTACTTCAAAAATACAACCATCCCCTCCTATCTACTTCAGTTTTGGAGAACGTAAATTAAATATCATACATACTTAACTGAGGCACAATTGTAGTTCCCTTAAGTATGACCTTTACATAGTTAATCTTGTCGAGAGTCCATTTTGCATCTGTGGACATCCATGTGAGAATGCCTTTCACTTTTTCTTTGAGTGTCAACTTTTTAGCAATGAAAGGCGTATTTTGTTTCAAAATTTGAATGCCTTAGGTATAGAGTTAAATTTAGAGATTCGTTTGTTTGGCAATTCAGATCTGTCGGTAGACATTAACTCTTACGTTTTTAGACATGTGCATCTCTTCATCAAATCCAGCAAAAGATTTTGAATGGTACTTTTTTAAAGTTGTGTATTTGTACCTGTGTGAATATTATTATATATATATCTACGAGTACTTCATGTTTATGCCTATTATCATTGTTGACATGAAATTGTTAATGTATGACGGGAGAAGGCTGTGATAAGTTGTAATAACTTGTGCCCAATCCCTTGTTCAATTTTATTGGCAATAAATATGTTTAAAGTAAAGTAAGTAACAATTCTGAGTTCATTTCTGAACTCAACGGCAGTTTTTAATAATGTAGGTCAAATTTTAAAAAGTAGGTCACATTGATAATATTAATAATAATAGTAATTCGAATATACCGCTTTATCACAACCTAGTTCGTAGGTAGTCTCAAAGCGGTTCACAAATTATTATCCGTGGTTAAAGGGCCTTTGCAACCAGCCAGTCCCTGTGGAGCATACAGCCAGTGCTGTCATTCGGCGCTCACAGCTAGCATTCAACAATTCTAGCACTGCCCAACCACGCACTCATTTACAGCTGAGTGAACTGGAACAAGCGGAGTGAAGTATATTGCTCAAGGATACAACACACTGCCGTGCCGTGACTCGAACCCGCAACCCTTCGGTCACGAGACCGCGACGTCCTACCACTAGTCTACCGTGCCTCAATTAGGTGAAACAACAGTTTTATAGTTCATTTCTGAACCCAATGGCAATTTTTAGCAATCTAGGTCAACTTTTTAAAAGTAGGTCTCATTGACCGATTTAGGTGAAACAACAATTTTGAGTTAATTTCTGAACCCAGTGACACTTTTTAGTAATGTAGGTCAATTTTTCAAAAGTGGGTCAAATTTGGTAAATTTTAAACAGAATATGCATATTTCTGAACCCCCTGATTATTTCTGTTAGTGTATCTCAAATATTCAGAAATAGGTCACACTGACCTGATTTGGTCGGACGATGGACTCATAGATACATGAGATCAAATTGGTACTTCGGACAAAGTAAGGGTCCGTTTTCAACGGGTCAGTTTTCAACGGCATTCGCGTAGAAAATTGACCTCTTATGGGGTCCATTTTCATCGGGAGAGTCAGTTTTCAACGGGTTGATTAAATTCATACTTTTGATATAGCACTATTGTACCTTTCCATCCATGAAAGAGTTTATGTTTCCGACATATGGGTCTCGAGAAGAAGATTGTTGAAAACTTTGCCAATTTGACCACGTTTGGCCGGTACCGGCTCAGGACCCTTGGGAGGTTATCTCGATATAATTCACAAATTTGATTTGCCTATGACTATGGAATCATTCTGCAAAATGTAAATGCTATTGGTTCAGTAGATTTGGAACAGAAGTCAAATACAATGTATTAGCTAAAATGAAATTTCTTCGATAAAACTGACAACCATTGGAAAATCTAACATGTAATGTGTTATTTAAGAATAATCAATGCATAGCGAACACTTTGGTTACGATGATGCAGAGACCTTATGTTCAAACATTTGTCGTTGTTAACAACCATTCCGGAAATTCTCCTCCGGTTCATTTCGATTCCCTCTTTACAAACTATCATTGCCAGTTTCCGGACTCAATCGCAACTTCTCGGCCAATTCCGGCTAGGCGCGGAATAATAAGTATGATTCCGCGCCTAGCCGGAATTGGCCGAGAAGTTGCGATTGTTTCCGGACTGTTAGAGTAAACTTCCGGTGTACGGTGGAAGGCGATCCCCGGAGATGAATATGTCACCAAAATATGAGTCAAAGTGTTCAAAAAGAAAAGTGTTAACGGTTACAATAGACGTGCTTCTTGTTGGAAGTGGTAAGAGAAACTGTCACTGAAAAGTTATCATTTATAACAACTGTACCGTAATCTCAGGAATTCGAAGATTCAGATTTGGTGGGAAGCAGGAAGATAAGTTACTCCGGGGGGATCCTATGACATGAGAGGCCGCTGGTCGGCCTTTTTTTCTATCGGATATGATTTTGCCGACTGCGACGGCGCCTTTCAAACGTTTTTCGCCGTGTTAAACCTCTAACATTGTTGAAGTAGAAGATAAGTTAAAATAGCTGATCACGAGAGTGCCATTCTTTTGTAAATAATGCACAAATAGCCCCCTCCCCACGGGCGCGTCTAATTACCCATACCACCCAATACTACCCCATACGATCCAGTTATGAACCAAATACTTCCAGCGAGGTCTGCTAAATTCACACTAACTAGTAGCTAATTATATTTAAACGGAAGATTATTTTCATAATGAAAGTACTGAAAGCTAAGGCAAAAGATATATATATATTATTTTTGGAATAGAGAACAAAATAAAGACGAAGTTCCCATCATATTGTACAGAAGGATTTACTGTTAATTTGTTATGAAACTTTTATGTAAAAGTGTACCACTGAAGTTATTCTACTTGTGTGTACAGTATATCTTAATAGGTTTGTCAGAAGAGGGGTACCAAGTTTCCTCTAGAATATATCATTTTAAACCTTTGGATAATTAATTTGCATAGTAATTAGGAATTGCTTCCCTTTGTCCATACAATGTATTTCATAGAACATTAAAAACTGAAACTGGCATTTACCCCTTTGACCAATACCTGATTATTTAAAACCATAAAATAGATTATGCACAGATTGTGAACATCTTTGAACTTTGCCTTTGTTGTTGAATAAGATATCAACCCTTGCCTTATCTGACAAAGTTACTTGGCATAAAACCATTGACCAATCAGAGTACAGTATGCTAATTAATTAGGCATGGATTTCACTCAACTTTGAACTTATCGTCTAAGTTTGTATATTGATCAATATATATTCAAGCAAGTTATCTTGTAAAGTGTGCACATCGACCAGGGTTGGCATGCTTTTTAATACGTGTGAATTTTGTTCAAGTTTCAATTTTGCATCAGTCAGTGTATATTGTTACAGAACAATATTTATAAGGATGTTTACTTGCCGAAACTAAATTGTGGATAAGCAAGTGGATTACTGCTACC
>NW_018405829.1:1016547-1076429 GCF_002113885.1 Mizuhopecten yessoensis
AGAGAAATAGCGATAACAAACTTTCACTATCAAAATCCAAGATGGCTGCCTGTCGGCCATGTTGTTTATCCGATCAGTCTTTAAAATTGCCCTGCACAGTAAGGACCAAGGGGAACCTACATATAAAATTTAAGAAAGATCCCTCTAGTTCTTCCGGAGAAATAGCGGCAACAAACTTTCACTATCAAAATCCAAGATGGCTACCTGTCGCCCATGTTGTTTATCCGATCAATCTCAAAAGTGCCCTGCACAGCTAAGGACCAAGTGGAACCTACATATAAAATTTGAGAAAGATCCCTCTGGTACTTCTTGAGAAATAGCGATAACAAATTTTCACTATCAAAATCCAAGATGGCTCCCTGTCGCCCATGTTGTTTATCCGATCAATCTCAAAAGTGCCCTGCACAGCTAAGGACCAAGGGGAACCTACATATAAAATTTGTGTTCCCCTACATATAAAATTTGTGTTCCCCTACATATAAAATTTGAGAAAGATCCCTCTGGTACTTCTTGAGAAATAGCGATAACAAACTTTCAATATCAAAATCCAAGATGGCTGCCTGTCGGCCATGTTGTTTATCCGATCAGTCTCAAAAGTTGCCCTGCACAGCTAAAGACCAAGGGGAACCTACATATAAAATGTGTGTTCCCCTACATATAAAATTTGTGAAAGATCCCTCTGGTACTTCTTGAGAAATACCGATAACAAGAATTACGGACGGACGACAGACGGCGGACGACGGACGACGGACCACGGACGCAGGGTGATTTGAATAGCCCACCATCAAATGATGGTGGGCTAAAAAGGTACCAGTAAAAACAAAACAAAATTAGTTTAAACACACGCACTTAGATATTCACGGTTTTCATTAATACAAAAGATGAAGCAGAACATCACTCTCCCCTGGTTGTTTCCAGAAAGAAGAAATTAACCAGGAAATATGGAGATGTCCATTGCACTCCTTTATTTTGCTTACAGTGTGCAAATGTGCCTACTATGTGCTAATAAGCTTTCCATGTTATGGTTTTGTTTTTTATGTGCTGTATGCAAATGTTCTAAATGTGCTTAAATTACCATGTGCTGATGTGCTTACCGTGTGCAATGTGCCTATTAAGTGCTTTCCAAGTGATAAACTCTTTTTCTGAGCTTACAGTATACTACATGTACATACATGTTTTTATTTTATTTTTCCATGTTGTAATATTTTGGTCTCTGTTATTATACTCATGTTTTGTCTTTGTAGCTTATGTTGTATGTTTTGCAAAATGGACGTAAAATATATATTTTTGTATCTTGTACGTGCTCAAGGATTTTATCTGTAGTTTTTGGGACTATATATAGAAAAACTTTACCCCAGTATGAGGAATTGTTTTACACATTTATCATAAAACAAGTTATGTTCAGATTTCAGACAGAAGATACTCTAAAATTGTACAACTCAGAAAAGGTTGAAAAATATTTATAGTTCATTTTTTTCTGCTTAGAAATATTTAATCTCTAAATTACAAATGATAACTGTTTTAACAGGTCTAGTTTCCGAATTGGAAACCGAACCCTGTCTGACCTATTAATGATCATTAAATAAGGCCAATTAAAAGTTTAAAACAAATATTGTGTTTATGCTAACCCCACAGATACTGGACACACTAATAGTAATATGATGTGTATAAACTATGATATATTATACACACTATACTTATTGGTGTGTTCGACACCAGTGTGGTTAACCAGACTTATCTCAGATTTGTGTTCCTACAATACCCTGAAGTTTTTATATGCACTGTTAAAGTCAGAACTCCTGCTCTATATTAGCGCAGTAAAGATATTTTTCAAATTAACAAGAAAATGCCTAGCTATTACATACCTACCCTATTTTTTTTCTGATAGTAGAAACACAAGTAATTTGTTTGGCCTAATGTTTCTGTCATTTCATAATATTTAGAACTTACTATACTTTTTTAAGTTTCCAAAACATCAAGTAGTATAACAATTGAAACTTCAATGACAGCCAACATCACAATGAATCAATTAATACAATGTTTATAACATGTTTTTTTTTTAACTGAATGAGAATAAATGTAAGGCCAAATATCCTCACAAACAACGCTGAAGTGAAATCAGTTTGCAACTTAGCGGTTCGAAAATTTTGCAACACGTCTGGAGAAAGACGTTCCTTGTGACGCTGTAATTCACTAGAGTAAAAACTCCATTTATTTTGTTTGTTTTTGCATAATTACTGCTATACATACCGTAGAAGCACCTTCCTTTTTGTCATCGCCGCTGACAACATGCGCCATTCTCTGCGGCTTCGGCCGCATGCTTGGCCACAAGTCACCGAAATCGGGATACAGAGCCTTATTTATGAATCAGTAGTAGGTAAACGTTGCAGAAGTGTATGTATATTGTTCATTGGCAATGCTGCTTAAACAACATGCCTAACATTAAGTCAACACTCGCCTGCATTTTCGTCTTTTCCGCTTCGCGTTGCGAATGATGTCTAGGCCTACACAAAACGAAAGTAAAATGTGCGCATGTCTAAATGTAAGGGAGATCACTCGTGTTTTCCCGCAGTATATGTCTGAAATCATTCCGAAGGTGTTGTTGTTTTTGTGTATATTGAAATAAAAGAGTCCTGTTATATGGTAATACTTCAATAAACGAAAAACACAAATCACACCAACAGACATATAAAATGTAGGCCTATCGGAGCATATTTTCGTTTCTGGCTGAGCTGTAATTAGCGAGAAGGCGATATAAAAATGCAATAGCATATCTTATGATGAAAATAGAACAAAATGATAATACTGCGAAGGTAAAAAAAGCCTTCAGGTTAGAATACCAATATGGAACTAGAGAAGGACAGTGGCTAGTTCTAACATGATTCCCGGTCTCATCTGCCCCGGCCGGTTGATCCCATTTTAGTTAGGCAAGCCTGGTGTGAATCACACGGAGGCGATTTTAGAATTAATTGACAGGATCCGTATCCATTAATAGGTTTGTAATATGAACTTTTTATGTTGATCTCCTACATAATTGTAAGTTATACTCTGCCTTATATGTCGTTAAATTATCAAGTTTACGTAACAAGTGCAAGCGAAATCTTAATTGACTGCCATGTTGGAAACTTCGTCTATCTTTCCGATATAGGTCAGACGTCTAAATATGGGTGTCATGACCAAATATGGAAATTGTAGTAAACATGACCGCATATCGGTAGTAATACTTTATTTGGCCGTGAAGGCCATAGAGGGAAACGGATAACATCACACGTGATCTAACATGGCCGTCGTTTCTATTTTTAGAGTTTTTAGTAAAGATTTGTTATTTCAACGATGAACGAATATGTAATATTTTGATAACATTATAATCATATGAACACTAGCCGTACATGTGGATACCAAATTCTCCTTCATCCCACCAACAATACGAGCATGGAATTCAATCCCCCCGCCTGTTCAAGAGATACCATCCAGCGATAGCTTCAAATTCAGACATGCCATCCTTTTGCAGGACGTGTCTGTACTCCTCCACCTCTCCTTAATGCTTTATAAGATTTTTAATTTTAACTATAAGTACATTGTTTATCTGTTTGCCCACCCAGCACTGGAGTCTTAACACTCTACTCTGAGTTCACTCTATTCGGGAAGAAGATTAAGGTCGCAGCAAAAAGACATGCATGGTTGTGTGGATTCATTTTGGGCAAAAGGAGGGGCTGTCTGCATGATGACTTTAGTTGGGTTGAAAAACTTTACGTGATCAGATTTGGTTGATGTCGTCTCTCTGTAATATAACCAAATTCCTGATTGCTCGGCATGAAGAGACAAACACAATCATGCATGCTACCATGATTGGCAACACGTCCTACTCTGCCCCAAGTCCCTGGGTCATACCATCGATGGGTTGAGATCTCATCCAATAATCATATATACAACAGTTTGAACTGCTGGGAATAAAGATACTAATACACTTTGTGGACTGCACCTGGAGACTTAATCATACTCTAATCATAACTTAGAAACAGTTAATTAGGCAACCAATTTAACCTTTAACCATTTATATGAGGTTTCTGGTCATGAAGAGATGAACACAATCATGCTTCCAGGATTAGACCCAACCTTGTGGTCTTATTTGCAGTATTCCTTTTAATAAGAATATTTTGCCAAGATTTCTTCAATATTCAAGTGAGTGATACAGATCTTCTGGGCCTCTTGCTACTTATTACATGTAGGATCTTATCATATTTCAGATGCCTCTTTCTTATTTGATGTTAAATGATGGTGTTTACATTTCAGTTGCGCTGTGTGCAGGGCTGGTCCATCTGTTGATGACTCCTTATCGCCGTGGATTTTACTGTGATGATGAGAGTATCAGTTACCCCTACCACAGTTCCACCATACCATCCACAGTGCTCTACCTTGTGGGGTTTGGACTGAATTTTTTGTTGGTAAGTATGAATACATGTATGTGCTACATTTGGTAGGATTTTTTTATCAATTTTCATAGCTTAAGTATCCATCTATTGTCTGTCTTCTGCTCATCATAAGATTTTACACAATGTCAAGTTCTGTTTTGTACAAATGTTCCTCCCTTGGCCATTGTTGATCAATTATTAAGAAAACTGTGTTATTAAAGTAGCATAAGTTTGATGGAAGTATTGCTGTACCGTACATACATTGTATTCCGTGATAATTACCCAGGGTGCTTTAGAAATTTGAATAGGAGATACTGGTAGGTACTTTTTGAGTGAGAAAATGTAAATAGCTGTAATAAGTTGATGAAAAATCAATTTATATTTTGGTTTATAAGTACATTCTTTAGTCATATTGACATGGGACATTTACAGGATTTAAGATACTCAGTATTCACATATCCACAATGCTTCTTTAGATTTGTATTTACTACATCATTGAAAAAACTCAGCATTGCCATGATATGTTGCACACTTTCACTTTGTTGTACATGATTGTAAATGTGCATGTGATAACCAAATCAAGGCTTGCATGCTCATGTATCATTTTCAGTATCCAAAACATTTGAGTACTCTTCATTCTAAATTTAAGTCTATAGCAGGAATAAATGGGAACCAATCATAAAACATCTCAACACTATTTTGGAGAATAATAATCCAGTAATCCTGCTGAACAATTTGTATTTATTTTTATTTTTTTATATATACAAATTTTAATCCCTCAGCATTTTGATATTCTCATTTTCATAGATCTTTGACATATGCATATGCGAATATTCAGTGGTTGTTGGAGGCTGCCAGGGTTGAGGAGCCCTGGGATCAGCCCCCGAACAATAAAGTGTCCACATGTAGGTGGTCTTTCACTATTCGTACACCTTACATTCAATAGCTATGCTTATACATGTGTTATATATATATATTATATAGTTATATTAAGTTTGTAAGTTGTCCCCGCACATGCATGTATCAGCCACCCCAAAACTGTATCTGTCTGCGTCCTGTACAGTTTGTAGTTACGATGTACACGGGTGACAAATCTATCAGTCATATGTTATTCTTGAAATAGGGCAGCAAATCAAATATCATAGTTACATAGGAAAACTATTGTCATTCTTACCATGTTGGCAGGAATGAGGAGAAAATTTGAAAATTGCTAAATTCAATTCTAAGCAGTACTTTGATGATAGCAAGAAGGGCCACTGGAATTTTTTTCTGATATGAAAAAAGGGAGAGAGCAGCATTTACTAGAACATTGTTGTACAATGAATATTTTTTTTTTAGAGAAAATTAATGAATGTAGGATATTTCCAGATTTTCATTGTTGAAGCTCTGTGGATACCTAAAGGTGTTGCTGGCCTGATATTACCCACTTCCTCAAAAACGTCTGACAATGAAAATCATGATGGCCCTGGAAGTAGCCCGTCTCGTATGACTTTGTACCTTTGTGCTGTGTACAATGTGATCTTGCCATTTATGTTTGGAGGTGCACTGGAGTTTCTGGCACGTGGGATAGCCAAGTATTCCCTTGGAAGGCTCCGCCCTCATTTTCTGGCAGTTTGCCAGCCCGACCAGAGTTCTTTCAATTGTAGCACAGGATACATTGAAAATTACAAGTGTACAGGAGATGTAGATGTTATCAACCAAGCCAGGTAGGTGTCATGGCAACAATAGGTCAAAGGTTTCAATTACTGTAACATACTTATATAGAATACATTGAGGATTCCTTAAGTATGGGGTATCAGATATCATTCCCAAAGCTAGGTTAAACAATGGTTATTGTGAGGTTATACTTATTCAATAAACATATATATTTTTACTTGTATTTCACATACCAGGTATGTTTCATTTACAATTAACACATATCATTGACTATATATGATTGACAGTTAATTAAATTTTGGTATCTTTTTCTCTTACTTCAGATTATCTTTTCCCTCTGGACATGCATCATTTTCAGTCTACAGTATGCTGTTTTTAATTGTGAGTTTTAAATTTTAGCCAATATTTCAACCCCAGATATAGTTTCAAAGCAAGTGATATAGTACTAATTGTTATAAAGGGAAGTTAACTTTGCTTTCATATATACTTCCCTTGACTTCATTTTATCTTGTTCATGCAACTAAACCTTAATACGTTTCCTTGATTTCATTGAAACTTATACAATAGCAGGGGTCAGTATTTGACCTTTTGCATAAAACATCAGAGAAACATTGTAACATCTTACATTTGTATCTTGTTCAGATGGTTGTTTTAACATCTTACATTTGTATCTTGTTCAGATGGTTGTTTTAACATCTTACATTTGTATCTTGTTCAGATGGTTGTTTTAACATCTTACATTTGTATCTTGTTCAGATGGTTGTTTTAACATCTTACATTTGTATCTTGTTCAGATGGTTGTTTTAACATCTTACATTTGTATCTTGTTCAGATGGTTGTTTTAACATCTTACATTTGTATCTTGTTCAGATGGTTGTTTTAACATCTTACATTTGTATCTTGTTCAGATGGTTGTTTTAACATCTTACATTTGTATCTTGTTCAGATGGTTGTTTTAACATCTTACATTTGTATCTTGTTCAGATGGTTGTTTTAACATCTTACATTTGTATCTTGTTCAGATGGTTGTTTTAACATCTTACATTTGTATCTTGTTCAGATGGTTGTTTTAACATCTTACATTTGTATCTTGTTCAGATGGTTGTTTTAACATCTTACATTTGTATCTTGTTCAGATGGTTGTTTTAACATCTTACATTTGTATCTTGTTCAGATGGTTGTTTTAACATCTTACATTTGTATCTTGTTCAGATGGTTGTTTTAACATCTTACATTTGTATCTTGTTCAGATGGTTGTTTTAACATCTTACATTTGTATCTTGTTCAGATGGTTGTTTTAACATCTTACATTTGTATCTTGTTCAGATGGTTGTTTTAACATCTTACATTTGTATCTTGTTCAGATGGTTGTTTTAACATCTTACATTTGTATCTTGTTCAGATGGTTGTTTTAACATCTTACATTTGTATCTTGTTCAGATGGTTGTTTTAACATCTTACATTTGTATCTTGTTCAGATGGTTGTTTTAACATCTTACATTTGTATCTTGTTCAGATGGTTGTTTTAACATCTTACATTTGTATCTTGTTCAGATGGTTGTTTTAACATCTTACATTTGTATCTTGTTCAGATGGTTGTTTTAACATCTTACATTTGTATCTTGTTCAGATGGTTGTTTTAACATCTTACATTTGTATCTTGTTCAGATGGTTGTTTTAACATCTTACATTTGTATCTTGTTCAGATGGTTGTTTTAACATCTTACATTTGTATCTTGTTCAGATGGTTGTTTTAACATCTTACATTTGTATCTTGTTCAGATGGTTGTTTTAACATCTTACATTTGTATCTTGTTCAGATGGTTGTTTTAACATCTTACATTTGTATCTTGTTCAGATGGTTGTTTTAACATCTTACATTTGTATCTTGTTCAGATGGTTGTTTTAACATCTTACATTTGTATCTTGTTCAGATGGTTGTTTTAACATCTTACATTTGTATCTTGTTCAGATGGTTGTTTTAACATCTTACATTTGTATCTTGTTCAGATGGTTGTTTTAACATCTTACATTTGTATCTTGTTCAGATGGTTGTTTTAACATCTTACATTTGTATCTTGTTCAGATGGTTGTTTTAACATCTTACATTTGTATCTTGTTCAGATGGTTGTTTTAACATCTTACATTTGTATCTTGTTCAGATGGTTGTTTTAACATCTTACATTTGTATCTTGTTCAGATGGTTGTTTTAACATCTTACATTTGTATCTTGTTCAGATGGTTGTTTTAACATCTTACATTTGTATCTTGTTCAGATGGTTGTTTTAACATCTTACATTTGTATCTTGTTCAGATGGTTGTTTTAACATCTTACATTTGTATCTTGTTCAGATGGTTGTTTTAACATCTTACATTTGTATCTTGTTCAGATGGTTGTTTTAACATCTTACATTTGTATCTTGTTCAGATGGTTGTTTTAACATCTTACATTTGTATCTTGTTCAGATGGTTGTTTTAACATCTTACATTTGTATCTTGTTCAGATGGTTGTTTTAACATCTTACATTTGTATCTTGTTCAGATGGTTGTTTTAACATCTTACATTTGTATCTTGTTCAGATGGTTGTTTTAACATCTTACATTTGTATCTTGTTCAGATGGTTGTTTTAACATCTTACATTTGTATCTTGTTCAGATGGTTGTTTTAACATCTTACATTTGTATCTTGTTCAGATGGTTGTTTTAACATCTTACATTTGTATCTTGTTCAGATGGTTGTTTTAACATCTTACATTTGTATCTTGTTCAGATGGTTGTTTTAACATCTTACATTTGTATCTTGTTCAGATGGTTGTTTTAACATCTTACATTTGTATCTTGTTCAGATGGTTGTTTTAATATCTTACATTTGTATCTTGTTCAGATGGTTTTTTAACATCTTACATTTGTATCTTTGTCAGATGGTTGTTTTAATATCTTACATTTGTATCTTGTTCATGATCAGATGGTTGATTGAGGGCTTCTAAATGAAATGTTTAACTTCTTCATACACTTTAGGTATATTTTTCAAGGCAGTGTGTCATGTACCATTTAGCTGTATGCATCATCATATGTTTTAGCTATCTACTTTATCCTATGTTTTAGCTGTCTACTTTGTCCTATGTTTAAGCTGTCTACTTTGTCCTATGTTTTAGCTGTATATTTTTGTTTTAGCTGTCTTCTTTGTCCCATGTTTTAGCTGTATATTTTGTTCTATGTTTTAGCTGTATACTTTGTCCTATGTTTTAGCTGTCTTCTTTGTCCTATGTTTTAGCTGTATATTTTGTTCTATGTTTTAGCTGTATATTTTGTCCTATGTTTTAGCTGTATATTTTGTCCATGTTTGAGCTGTATACTTTGTCCTATGTTTTAGCTGTCTACTTTGTCCATGTGTTTTAGCTGTCTATTTTGTCCTGTGTTTCAGCTGTATATTTTGTCCTATGTTTTAGCTGTATATTTTGTTCTATGTTTTAGCGTATATTTTTTCCTATGTTTTAGCTGTATACTTTGTCTTATGTTTTTAGCTGTCTATTTTGTCCATGTTTTAGCTGTATATTTTGTCCTGTGTTTTAGCTGTATATTTTGTCCTATGTTTTAGCTGTATATTTTGTCCATGTTTTAGCTGTATACTTTGTCCTATGTTTTAGCTGTCTACTTTGTCCATGTGTTTTAGCTGTCTATTTTGTCCTGTGTTTTAGCTGTATATTTTGTCCTATGTTTTAGCTGTATATTTTGTTCTATGTTTTAGCTGTCTACTTTGTCCTATGTTTTAGCTGTATATTTTGTCCATGTTTTAGCTGTATATTTTGTCCTATGTTTTAGCTGTATATTTCGTTCTATGTTTTAGCTGTATACTTTGTCCTATGTTTTAGCTGTCTACTTTGTCCATGTTTTTTAACTGTATATTTTGTCCTGTGTTTTAGCTGTATATTTTGTCCTGTGTTTTAGCTGTATATTTTGTTCTATGTTTTAGCTGTCTACTTTGTCCATGTTTTAGCTGTATATTTTGTTCTATGTTTTAGCTGTATATTTTGTCCTGTGTTTTAGCTGTATATTTTGTTCTATGTTTTAGCTGTATACTTTGTCCTGTGTTTAAGCTGTCTACTTTGTCCTATGTTTTAGCTGTATATTTTGTGCTTTGTTTTAGCTGTATATTCAGTCACGTATGCAGTGGCGACAGGCAGTGATTCTCCGCCCCTGGATTCAGCTGATCCTGTTCCTGATGGCGTTTTACACATGTATTTCCCGAGTGTTTGACAACAAACATCACTGGAGTGACATCCTTGCTGGGGCTATATGGGGTATTCTGGTGTCAATGTTTGTGGTGAGTCACTCATACAGAACAAAACTGTTTTCCTATGTTTATGTTATTCAATGAAGCTCATCATGATGATGATAATTATGTGTCATGATGATACCAGTGTAATGATGATGGTGGTGAGGATAATGATTCAGTGTCATGATGATGGTATTAGTGCTAGTATGATAATGATAATGGTGATGATGCTAAAACAAATTATAAAATGATGTGTGAGTGTATGTGAGTGTATGTGAATTGGGGTAAGGAAGTGTTTGTATGTACAGGCGTAAGGGAGTGTGTGTATTGGTGTAAGGGAGTAATGGTAAGGGTGTAAGGGAGTACGTGTACAGGTGTATGGGAGTATATGTACAGGTGTAAGGGAATATATGTACAGGTGTAAGGGAGTATATGTACAGGTGTAAGGGAGTATACGTACAGGTGTAAGGGAGTATGTGTATGGTTGTAAGGGAGTATATGTACAGGTGAAAGGGAGTATGTGTATAGGGGTAAGGGAGTATATGTACAGGTGTAAGGGAGTATATGTACAAGTGTAAGGGAGTAAATGTACAGGTGTAAGGGAGTATATGTACAGGTGTTAGGGAGTATATGTACAGGCGTAAGGGAGTATATGTACAGGTTTAAGGGAGTATATGTACAAGTGTAAGGGAGTATATGTGCAGGTGTAAGGGAGTATGTGTATAGGGGTAAGGGAGTATGTGTATAGGGGTAAGGGAGTATTTGTACAGGTGTAAGGGAGTATACGTACAGGTGTAACGGAGTAAGGGAGTATATGTACCGGTGTAAGGGAGTATGTGTATAGGGGTTGAACAGGTCTAAGAGAGTATGTGTATGGTTGTAAGGGAGTATATGTACAAGTGTAAGGGAGGATATGTACAGGTGTAAGGGAGTATATGTACAGGGGTAAGGGAGTATGTGTACAGGTGGGAGTATTTGAACAGGTCTATGAGAGTATGTGTATGGTTGTAAGGGAGTATATGTACAAGTGTAAGGGAGTAAATGTACAGGTGTAAGGGAGTATATGTACAGGTGTTAGGGAGTATATGTACAGGTGTAAGGGGGTATATGTACAGGTTTAAGGGAGTATATGTACAAGTGGAAGGGAGTATATGTACAGGTGTAAGGGAGTATATGTGCAAGTGTAAGGGAGTATATGTACAGGTGTAAGGGAATATATGTACAGGTGTAAGGGAGTATATGTACAGGTGTTAGGGAGTATATGTACAGGTGTAAGGGAGTATATGTACAGGGGTAAGGGAGTACGTGTATGGTTGTAATGGAGTATATGTACAGGCGTAAGGGAGTATACGTACAGGTGTAACGGAGTAAGGGAGTATATGTACCGGTGTAAGGGAGTATGTGTATAGGGGTAAGGGAGTATATGAACAGGTGAAAGGGAGTATGTGTATGGTTGTAAGGGAGTATATGTACAAGTGTAAGGGAGGATATGTACAGGTGTAAGGGAGTATATGTACAGGTTTAAGGGAGTATATGTACAGGTGTAAGGGAGTATATGTAAAGGTGTAAGGGAGTATATGTACAGGTGTTAGGGAGTATATGTACAGGCGTAAGGGAGTATATGTACAGGTTTAAGGGAGTATATGTACAGGTGTAAGGGAGTATATGTACAGGTGTTAGGGAGTATATGTACAGGTGTAAGGGAGTATATGTACAGGTTTAAGGGAGTATATGTACAAGTGTAAGGGAGTATATGTACAGGTGTAAGGGAGTATACGTACAGGTGTAAGGGAGTATGTGTATGGTTGTAAGGGAGTATGTAGGAATGTAAGGGAGTATATGTACAGGTGTAAGGGAGTATATGTACAGGTGTAAGGGAGTATACGTACAGGTGTAAGGGAGGATGTGTATGGTTGTAAGGGAGTATATGTACAGGTGTGAGAGAGCATGTGTACAGGTGTAACGGAGTATATGTATGGTTGTAAGGGAATATGTGAACAGGGGTAAGGGAGTATGTGTATGGTTGTAAGGGAGTATATGTACAGGTGAAAGGGAGTATGTGTATAGGGGTAAGGGAGTATATGAACAGGTGAAAGGGAGTATGTGTATGGTTGTAAGGGAGTATATGTACAGGTGTAAGGGAGTACGTGTATGGTTGTAATGGAGTATATGTACAGGTGTAAGGGAGTATACGTACAGGTGTAACGGAGTATGTGTATGGTTGTAAGGGAATATGTAAACAGGTGTAAGGGAGTATACGTACAGGTGTAAGGGAGTATGTGTATGGTTGTAAGGGAGTATATGTACCGGTGTAAGGGAGTATGTGAATGGTTGTAAGGGAGTATGTGTACGGGGGTAAGGGAGTATGTGTACCGGTGTAAGGGAGTACGTGTATGGTTGTAATGGAGTATATGTACAGGTGTAAGGGAGTATATGTATGGGTGTAAGGGAGTATGTGTACCGGTGTAAGGGAGTATGTGAATGGTTGTAAGGGAGTATGTGTACGGGGGTAAGGGAGTATGTGTACCGGTGTAAGGGAGTATGTGTATGGTTGTAAGGGAGTATGTGTACGGGTGTAAGGGAGTATGTGTACCGGTGTAAGGGAGTATGTGTATAGGGGTAAGGGAGTATATGTACCGGTGTAAGGGAGTATGTGTATGGTTGTAAGGGAGTATATGTACAGGTGCAAGGGAGTATGTGTACAGGTGTAAGGGAGTATGTGTACAGGTGTAAGGGAGTATGTGTACAGGTGTAAGGGAGTATGTGTACAGGTGTAATGGAGTATGTGTACAGGTGTAAGGGAGTATGTGTACAGGTGTAAGGGAGTATGTGTACCGGTGTAAGGGAGTATGTGTATAGGGGTAAGGGAGTATGTGTATGGTTGTAAGGGAGTATGTGAACAGGTGTAAGGGAGTATGTGTATGGTTGTAAGGGAGTATGTGTACAGGGGTAAGGGAGTATATGTACCAGTGTAAGGGAGTATGTGTATAGGGGTAAGGGAGTATATGTACCGGTGTAAGGGAGTATGTGAATGGTTGTAAGGGAGTATATGTACCGGTGTAAGGGAGTATGTGTATGGGTGAGTGTAAGGGAGTATATGTACAGGTGTAAGGGAGTATGTGTATAGGGGTAAGGGAGTATCTGTACAGGTGTAAGGGAGTATGTGTATAGGGGTAAGGGAGGATATGTACAGGTGTAAGGGAGTATGTGTATAGGGGTAAGGGAGTATGTGTACAGGTTTAAGGGAGTATGTGTATGGTTGTAAGGGAGTATGTAGGAATGTAAGGGAGTATATTTACAGATGTAAGGGAGTATATGTACGGATGTATGGAAATTAAACTTTTTCTGTCTCTATATGCATATTTTACAAGAAATCTAGTAAAAATGATACAAACAAAATCCAAAAAAAGAATTGATACATCTGTGTATAAAAATTATATAAAACTATTATAAAAATATATGTATTTTGGAAATGGACATTGTTGAAGTAGACATGTGTTGCTTTGCCCCTTATGTTGTGATATTTGTTATGTTTTTTTCTTTCTAGGTCTTCAAAGTGTCCAGTCTCTTCCCAAGGTCAAGGCTACTATGCCCTACTTCAAGTTACCATCATCCCACAACTACAAAACTCTGACATAACTCTCTCGTTCTGACATCACAAACCTCAGACATCATACTATAACCACAAAACTCGGACATAACTCTCTCGTTCTGACATCACAAACCTCAAACATCATACCATAGCCACAAAACTCTGACATAACTCTCTGCGTCTGACATCACAAACCTCAGACATCATACCATAACCACAAAACTCTGACATAACGCTCTCGTTCTGACATCACAAACCTCAAACATCATACTATAACCACAAAACTCTGCCATAACTCTCTTGTTCTGACATCACAAACCTCAGACATCATACTATAACCACAAAACTCGGACATAACTCTCTCGTTCTGACATCACAAACCTCAAACATCATCCCATAACTACAAAACTCTGACATAACTCTCTCGTTCTGACATCATAAACCTCAAACATCATACTATAACCACAAAACTCTGCCATAACTCTCTTGTTCTGACATCACAAACCTCAGACATCATACTATAACCACAAAACTCTGACAAAACTCCCTCTCGTTCTGACATCACAAACCTCAGACATCATACTATAACCACAAAACTCTGACATAACTCTCTCGTTCTGACATCACAAAACTCTGACATAAGTTAATTCTCGAGTTCTGACACCACAAACCTCTGACCTGTATTGCACATATTCTGCATGGTACAAATTTTTATTTTCTGAAGAAAGCACAAAATCAACACTTCAAAAATTTAAAGCATTAATGACAATCAATCAAATACAAAAGGCTAACTTTAAACCCAGAAATCATTTACACAGACAGTCTGAGCTCAATATAGTGTAATTACATGTACCTATAGATTTGCCATATTATTGTTATAAGATGTTGTATATTATTTCTGTCGTACCTTTACAAGACAGAGCTATCCCACATAAGCAATGAGTCATGATGTAGTGTAAAGATCTCTCGCAGTTATCTGGCATATCATGAGCTGAATGATAGTTACGACCTTATTATATGGCATGCTATATGTTACCAACACTTCAGCCAGGCAGCCTGCTTGAGAATCAGTATTCTCACTCAATATGTAACTAGGCATTTGATTCATTTGTTACAAAGGTATGAGAGAAAAATCCTCTTTCATACTTGTATATTGAATACAGGAAATTCTACCCTTTGGGTTATAAAGAGAGGGAGTACTTCAGTACAATCTTAGGTACAGAATGTAGTTTTCAAATCATAGCTCCACTGTGGAATTTCGCTATCGTTCACAAACAGGTATGAAAAAGTCGGTTATACTCCTTTGGAGTGATTTCAGTAGTTTGTACATATTTTTTTGTATTATTTTTTGTGGAATCAGTAGAGTGTATAGTTTTTATAACATTAAAGAAATCTGTTACTAATTTTACACAGTGTTTTATCTTTCTTTTAATTTATTTTAATCAGATCTGAGATGTATATATGAATTATGTAGGTTGTCTATGTAACCCTCACACGTTTGGGAATCTGTTGAGTTTCTTTTCTGTTGAGTTGAGAACCCTTTAGGGTTATAAAGAGAGGGAGAACCTCAGTACAATCTTACGTACAGAATGTAGTTTTCAAATCATAGCTCCACTGTGGAATTTCACTATCGTTCATGAACAGGTATGAAAAAGTTGGTTATACTCCTTTGGAGTGATTTCAGTAGTTTGTACATACATGTATATGTTTTATCATATTTTTTGTGGAATCGGAGTGTATCGTTTTTATAACATTGAAGAAATCTGTTATTATATTTTCACAGTGTTTTATCTTTCTATTAAATTATTTTAACCAGATCTGAGATGTATATATAAATTATGTAGGTTGTCTATGTAACCCTCAAACGTTTGAGAATTAATCTATTGAATGGTATAAAAATCCACCAGCTCAAGGAATTTGAAATATACTTCTATAAGCACAATCAAAATGCAGTTTAAAGTAAATAACATCAAATCAAAACAAACAAATTTGTGCATTAAAAGTTCTTAAGATTTTAACATCAACTAAATTCATTTGTCTGCTGGTAATAAAACTGTCACAAATAAAATGAAACCCACCAAGATACGGTTTGAAATCTAACACTTCATGATTTAATCCTCAACAATCAGCTGTGAGTGTGGCTGTTTATATCATGTTAATATATATGTTACCAAATATAATTACATATATACTGTTTGGGAAAATTAATTAGGTTCTTGGTTTCAATGATTTTGACATTAAAATTTGAAACGTATCAGTTAATGATTTGAATGCCTGGGTGCATATATATTCTGTAAGGATTCTGAGTAAAGTAAACCCTGTCTACTCCAGCTTTGATACTAGAATGTATGCAGGTCAAATACTTTGTGTCGGAGAAAATCAAAATTGGAGACTGCAGCATCTTGAGATGTCTGCTAAGTGTTGTTGCCCATTTTTAGCTCACCTGGCACGAAGTTTGTTCAAATGAATGACCTTCAATTATATTCAAGGTCACAGGGGTCAATTGTTATAAAAAAACCTTTAGACAACTTCTTCTCAATAACCAAAATGCCCAGGGTGATGATATTTGGCCAGTAGCATGCTGAGATGAAGGGCTACAAAGTTTGTTCAAATGAATGACCTTCACCCATATGCAAGGTCGTAGGGGTCAGCTATGTTAAAAACTTTAAACAACTTCTGATGAATAACCAAAATGCCCAGGGTGATGTTATTTAGTCAGTAGCATACTAGGATCAAGGGCTACCCAGTTTGTTCAAATGTATGACCTTGAATCATATTCAAGGTCACAAGGAGCAAATATGTTCAAAATATTTAAACAACTTGTTCTGAATAACCAAAAGGCTCAGGATGTTGATATTTAGTCAGTAGCATGCTGGGAACAAGGACTACTATGTTTGTTAAAGTGAATGACTTTGACTTATATTCAAGGTCACAGGGATCAAATTTGTTAAAAATCTTTAAACGACCTCTTCTGAATAACCATGGGTCCCAGGATGTTGATACTTTGCAAGTTGCATCCTGAGATGAAAGGCTATAAAATTTGTTCAACATAATGACTTTGTTCGACTTTCAATCACAGGGGTGAAATGTTGAATGAACTTTAATCATAAATACTGATATTTTGCCTGTAGCTTTATTTAAGATCACTTTTAAGGTTACAAGTGTGAGATTTATACCAGGTGAGCGATGCAGGCCCATTGGGCCTCTTGTTCATAATTCTGTGATGATTTGTCTTCTTACTTTTAAAATAGAACTTTACAATACAGTTGTACGGATAACAATATTTCTTTCCTGCTAAGAACCACTTATTAGTCTTGGGGTAGTGCATAATTAAATCCTCTTTACGCCTTGGTTTTTCAGAAAACATACCTTTATACATGTAGGATTAATATATGTTATAATCACAGATCTGAATAGTTTTTATAGCTGAATTAAAACAAAAACGTTTTTAAATTTATTCATCTCTTTTTACCTAGTCATAATTCTTATTTTATATATCATGAAATTTGATTTTTTTGTCAGTTACATTTTTACCTAGTTGTAATATGAGATTTTTGTTATTAATTTTTGTAAACCTTGATTTTAATTACCTCATTTCTCTTACCAGCAACCTAAATCAAGGTCCGACCCCTTTTCCTTTTTTCACAACAATTAATACTTTTATAAGTCTACCTTTATAAATCACTGAATCCTTAATAAGGTATGCCAAAGCTTTGCTGAAAATTGTAGGCAAACTTTTGATGATATTACTTTTTCATTCCATGAAGAGAAATATACCATATACATTTGCAATGTTGTTCATGTCTGATTTTGTAACCCTTTACATCTCCCCTAAGCTTATTGCAACTATATGTAAGATCATCAAACTAAGTTATGGTACATAAAGGAAGAGGAATAACCTTTGGCCTCAAAAAGAGAAAAAAATATTTCTAATTGCTATTTTGTGTACGACCTAGGAAGGGCAGTGTGTCACACAACACCAAAATCAGGTCACGATGACATATATTTTGACCTTTGACATCAATAGAGGTTTCATGCATGTATTGCCATTTTCATGGCCTAAAAGAACTCTCAGTTGTGTGTGAAATTTAAATCCCACCATTTACTGCCAGAAAGAAAAAAGGAAAAAAATATAGTATTTTAAAATATGTCAATGTTATATCTCTTATGTACACTTAACCTGCTCCTAGTTGGCTGTGTTTGACAAGTGTACCCTGATGTGCTGGTATATGTTTGAAATGTTGGACTCCATGCATCAGAGGCAGTTAATGTGTCAGACTTACACCTATACATTTTTAACGTGTGGGCGGTCGCCCATCCAACTACTGACCACACTCGACATTGCTGAACTAGTGAGTGGGTCCCTGGTTATACCGCATCACTGGAAAAGCTAGCTTGCCAGTAAGACAGTATTTACTTACCCCTCTTTTACCTCAGCTGTTACAAATTTAACATGGTCTTAGAATAATAAAATGAATAGTTTATTTTTCAGAAGCTGTTGGTTAAGTGATCAATAATTACAGGCCCTTGTGATTTTTTTAGTTGAATGTGTGAACATGTGACATATACTAGAATAAGGAGCAGTTAGAGAAAAAAACCCATGACCAAATAGATCTGAAGCAGTGGTATGTTGGTACATTAAATTGTTTTTACCACATAAGGAGGTGTTGGCACCTGAAATGCTGTGAATACATGTAGTATTAAGTCATATGTCATTTGATAATTTGGGGGGACTTTGTAAAGCAAAAACTATTTCTGTGACGAATGCTCAATTTTCAACTCAAACTTAAATTATGGAAATAATAGTTTCTTTTACGGATAATTTATTATTATTTATTTTAATTTGTTCTCGTGTCCCACATTATGTATGTATCTGAGATTGTTAAAGTGGTGCAGGCCTCGTGGGCCTCTTGTTATTCCTGCAATATTAATACATGTAGTTATAGTTTATTAAAAGAATTTCAACACTAAGTTGTATTTTGAAGTCATTTTTACTTCACCAGACACAGTGCTGGCATGCTTATACCAAAACCAGCAGTTATTTGTAGATCAATTATTCGTCTTGTCAACTGTTCTCTTCTAAAGAAAACAAAGGTAAAACCTTCGTTTAGTTTGCCCCCACCCCTCTCATACCAACCATAGTACAATGATATAAGGTTTCTACACCTGATTTTGGTCATCAGTTAAGATTAAAGGGTAAAAAGTAATGGGCAAATCGTCTGTAGTAAAAATCTTTTGTACAAGTTTGGTCATGTTTACACCATAGCAAGGTGTCAAGTTCTTCACCCTATTGGATTTTGACGATTATCGGTCAAGGTAAAGGGTCAAATATCACACTTGACCACTTTGAAGGTACTAAAGTATATATCTCACAAACTCCTCTTCAAAGTTAGTATATATATTGCATCATATAGTATGATAAAATTGAGTTCTACACCCGATTATAATTTTATGGTTATTGGTTAAGGTCAAGGGTCAAAGAACACAAGCAAAGTGGGGTGAAGGGAAAGGGGAGTTTCTGCTCACTTTATTTTTATTCCTTAACAATTCCTTTTTATATTGCCCTTGATGCATCAACAAACCTTTTCATAACTTGACATTTTGCAAGACATATTTTATGGCAACCTAAAAAGGTTTTAATTCACTCAACAATGTCTACATGCCTGTCAAGGATTTGACTATTTGTACAAATCGTGGGCAAAGATTTTGGCGATAAGGACATAAACCAAATAGGGACCAAAACATATTTAATGACCATCGCCGAGTTATTTTCATTAAACAAATGATTTTTTCTTCGCTTCATTCACGAGCTGCTATTTTTCAGGCTGATTTGAAAACAAGATAGCTACATGGACTTGAGATTTGCTGATTTTCACTTTGAATCTATACAAGTTTCACCTGGAGAGTTTTAACAAAATTGAATTCTCCTTATAAATTAAGGTATTGAGATTCCTGAAGGAACTTTAATCAAACTTGCTAGGAAGCATACAATTCCTGTTCTATGGTGAGCTCACGAAGCTATTCCCGACACCTTTGACTTCGCAAATGGCCTCAAAATAAAATTCAACCACTTAAGCTCGCAATTATTTATTATAATACTCCAGGACTTAACACATAGTGTGATGCTGCTTATACATATAATTATTCACTATGACGATTCCACTCTGCCAATAAGAGGGTTTATAGCTTTCTTTTGTTAGTCTGTACATGCTATATCACTTGAGCTCCCTTCGGTCTAAAACTAGCAACCATATTGTGTTCATACACGTCTCCAAATAGTCACAACAACACAGAATATTGTTGGAACTTTGATTTTATTTACACAATAATTACTATACATACAAATATAATGTACACAAAAACATCATATACACAAACCACTCTTGAGTCAAGGTCCACTAAAATAAAGGAATTGCCTCTCCAGTACATGCAGTTACTCTGTAATAACTAAAGGAACCTTATATTGGCAGTAGAGTGTACACTTACAGCAACTCATTATCCATAAAGCAAGGATGTGACTTATAATTGATACAGATATTTATGTTCTACAATGTAGGTAGAATTTATTGTTAACATTCTACACTACATAAAGCAACAATCTTTCAAACTAAATCTAAACCAATTTTGAGTTGAAAATTTGCATAAAATACATTCACAACTTACATTTAAAGGTTTACAGGTAACACCATTTGCGTCTTCATCTATTACCTTACTCTGCAGAGCTTGAGGTATACACCCACCCACTGCGTTATGATCTCATATAGTACACTTGTATTTTTATTGAATTGTATATTTGCAATCTACAATGTCTGAAAGAAAGTGTTTTTATTACAAATTAAATACTCTAATGTTCTCACTAAGTTTTGAAATAGGGGGTTGACTGAATAGTGGGTTGAGTGTTAATACGCTATAATGTTGACCTACAATGTATATGTATTTTGAAAAAAATAGCTGATTCAAAGTTGATGAAATGCAGGCTACTTTTGCTGGCAAACCGACTTTCAATGAGAACACTACATGTACAGTTGTGACAAGTTCTAATTTATGTAAAACATCACTCAGGATAACCTTTGATTAATGTTCAACTAAAAATGGAAGAGAAAACAATATTCTTTGGTAACAGTGACCTTGAACTTGACTTCATACACCCTACAAACAGGGAACGGAACTTTCTTCAACAATGATCAACACACATGTAGTGTGCATAATAAGGTCTTTAAAACTTCAGATATAACCTGGATAAATAATACATTCTACAAACATTCTGTTTTAATTTTAGTAACAGTGAGCTTAACTTTGTTTACTCCAAAAAACGGGAACTTTCTTCAACAATGACCAAAACACATGTGAAGACTGGAAACTACAGCGTCATCAGAAAGATATATCACCTGGATAAATAAGACATTCTACAAATATTCTTTTCTAATTTTAGTAACAGTGACCTTAACCTTAACTTGAAACCTCACAAAAATGATAGGGGTCTTGCTTCAATGATATCCTTCAACATAACTCAGAGAGCACTGGGGTAATGAAAACTTCAGTTATCACGGAAAAGGACTAACAGACAGACCAATAAGAGATGAAATATAGCTAAGACACTCTCAACAATAAATACAGTGACGTTGATAAATTAGAGACAGTTGGTGTTGTTTACAAATGGGGTTATAATTTCCCACAGTTGGTAAATATTACAACAAATGTAGATATAGATTGTCACAAACATGAAATGTAGTAATTTTTTTCTCAAAGTTTGTATAACAACAAATGTAGATATAATTTCTCACAGACTGTTAATATTATTACGAAAAGTAGTTATAATTCCTTGCAGATGGCTGCTAATGTATCCAGCACACTATAAGGGCAGATTGTCTATGAATACTGTCGCACAAACTTGATCATGACTTCGGATCCTCATCTTCTAGATTCAAAATAAAATCCCACTCCTCTGAAATTATATAAAAGCATACTGATTGATAGAATATGATTTCACATGTATTTGGTTTTTACTTTAAATATGAATTTCCAGTTAATGTTTTGGGTGCTTTTGCATCCGTCGTCCGTCTGTCAACTTTTTCTTTTGAACAACTTATTCGACGAACTGGAGGACCTAGGGTCATGATATTTGGCCAGTAGATACCTGGGATGAAGTGCTATAAAGTTTCCACATTAAAATGACCTTGGCCTATTTTCAAGGTCACAGGGGTCAAATACGTTAAAAAACTTCAAACAACAATATCCTAAGAACCATTTGGACTAGAGTCATGATACTTGGGTATGTTATGTAGACCAGCTGTGTGAATTGTTTTCTTTATTACAGTAATGAGGTCAAAGGTCAACTTTAAGTGCAAGTCGGGAGTCAAAGGTCAATGTGGGTTAAAAGCTTTTAATTAAAATTACAAATTTCAAACAACAATATCTTCAGAACCGTTTAAGAGATGTTATAGTGTCTTGTTTCTAGTTACCAAATTTGGTCTTAAGTTACCAATCTGTCAGTTTCATCTAGCAAAAGAAACAGGTGAGCGATACAGGCCCTATAGGTCTCTTGTTTACTAAAAAATCCCATTCATTCATTAGTGGATAAGACCTATACAATGCACTAGCAGTAGATATACATGTAGGACCTACCTGTGGTAATGGGTTGCACAGACAAACGGGCCTTAGTGAACAGGGCTATTTTTGACAAAGGACCGCCAGAATCTTTCTGTTCTAAATACATTTGTTTCAGTTCACTCAATGGGATAAACCTTTTCAGCATCCTCTCAAACTTCACATCAACCATGAACCATTTTGGAGACCCTTTTTTTGCACTCCTACAATGGTTGAAAAATATACAGAACAATAATAATATCTAGTAACAATACTTATATCTATAAAGTTAATAATAATATCTGGTAACAATACTTATATCTATAAAGTTAATAATAATATCTGGTAACAATACTTATATCTATAAAGTTAATAATAATATCTGGTAACAATACTTATATCTATAAAGTTAATCTACCGGTTCAGATGCTGCAACTCAGAAAATCATTGCAGTGATTTTAGTTTGGACCCCTTGCTGTGACCTTGCTGTGACCTTGGAGTAATTAGAACAGACCAGCGTATGGTAAGTGACATTTTGTCTTATCATACCACTTTTTTTTTTATAGATTTAATACAAATACAAATACAAATTCATTCCAGACATACAGTGAGCAAAAGATCACAAGGACGTAACAAAAATCCCCAAAAAATTTAAACCACCGATAGTTTTATAGCAATATTACAAGTTCCTAAACTTGCCGTTGTCATGTAGTTGCAGGTGAACTGTTGTGATCCATCAATGTTTTTCTCTACTGTTACATTCCTACAATCATACCACTAAAACTGATCACAAGAGATTTTAAATTACAATATTTGACTAAATGATTTCTCTACTTACGAATCATAGTGAATGTCCTTGGGGTCGAATTGGGTATGGTCAGGGTAACTCTCCTTTACAATCTGTGGACATACATGTACAACCATGTAAGTTTTGACGTTCCATGTTATAACTAAAGCTACAATTGTTAAAGGCTTAAACTCTAGTGGGCATTTGGGGTCCCTTACACATGCATGCTTTAATTTGATATGGAGACAGTTAAGTATTGGCCAAAGCTTACACCAGATATTCCTTGTGTTTTGAAGAATATCACGTGCACTTATATTTAAAAACAAGAGTACAACGGGGTGGAACAAAATACACACCTCAAATGCCATATAGTGTTATATACTTACTTACATTGAAATAAGATCTGCATCATTCTAAGAGTGGTTAGCTGACATGCTATAAACAAGAGGCCCAGAGGGCCTGTATCGCTCACCTGAATATGTTTAAAATAATTGGTATGAAGTAAAGATATAGCACTCCATGGTAGGTGCTGTAAGTACATATGAAATTTCAGAAAGATCCATCCAGGAGTCTTGAGATATAGCGAGAACAAACTTCAAACGGAGCCCCCCCCCTATGCACCTAGGGGGGTCATACCCACCGTTTATACAAAATTGAGTCCCCTTTGCCAAAGGATGCTCCAGACTGAATTTGGATAAAATCCCTTAATCCTGATGGTCGAAGAGTTTGCTATATTTCCCCTATTGGGCCCCACCCCTTAGTCCCCAGGGGGGCCAGACCCACCGTTTATACAAAATTGGTTCCCCTTTACCAAAGGATTCTTCGGACCAAATATGGAACAAATCCTTTCATTCCTACAGAAGAAGAAGGATTTTAAAGAATTTGCTATATTTCCCCTATTGGGCCCCGCCCCTCAGCCCCAAGGGGGGCCACACCCATCATTTATACAAAATTTGTTGCCCTTCCCCCAACGATGCTTCTGACAAAATTTGGTCAAAATCTACTGGGCCGTTCAGGAGAAGTAGCGTTTTAAAGGAAAAGTTGACGGTTGGACGGACGAACGGACGACGGACGCTGCGCCATGGCATAAGCTCACTTGCCCTTCGGACAGGTGAGCTAAAAATGAAGGAGAAAATCTTTGGACAAAAAATAAAATACTGAAATGAACAAAGGGCAATAACTTTTGCAAAATCGTTGTATCAAAATTCTTTAAAGGGAGACACAACTTCATATCATGATTATATTGTATACCAAGTTTCAAAGAGATCCTTTGAAAATTGTAGGAGGAGATTACCAGACAAAAATCAAATACTGAAATGAACAAAGGGCACTCACTTTTGCAAGAATTGTCGAATCAAACTTCTTTTCAAGGAAACACAACAACATATCATGATTATTTAGCCTACTAAGTTTCACAGAAATCCGTCAAAAAATGTAGGAGGAGATCTCCGGACAAAAAATCAAATACTGAAATGAACAAAGGGCAATAACGTTTGGAAAAATTTCGAATCAAAATTCTTTTAAGGGAGTCACAACTTCATATCATTATTATAATGTATACCAGTTTCAAAGAGATCAGTTGAAAAATGTAGGAGGAGATTGCCGGACAAACAAAAGTTTACGCCGGACAGACGGACGGTTGGACAACCACATAACATACATGTAATACCGTCAAATTTGACGGGCGTATAAAAATTAGAGTGAAAAGTTAAACTTTGCATATTTTTCATGATAGTAAAGTAAAAAATGCATAGGTTGCAATATAACTGATATCCTTAAAAAAAACAATGGAAAATCCTGCTTTTTGGCCCTTTGTCAATTGTTCCTCTAATGATGGTGTGCCAGCTAACAGGCCATTTCATGTTATTTTCACCCCAGAAAAACAATTTTAGCATCACCCCAGAAAAACAATTTTAGTATCAACTTACATTTTACCATAAAACATATTTTGATGTTAAATAATTTTTACAGTACAATGTAGACTGTAAGAGTATATATGTAATGTCAATAATAGTGATTGTTAGGACTCAAGATATTTGAGTACTTGTACTTTTCCTGAGGAACTCACTGACATTTTCAGAACCCACTGTATCTCTTCGAAATGAGCCTATTACAAGAACAATTAAATTTTGTCCACAAACCAATTTAATTGTAAAATGGTGTTACATGTAGCACCTTAAAAGATGAACCGTAATTTATGTTCAACAAATTGAAAGGGTACCCGGGGCCTGTGCTTTGACGTAATTAGTGCCGCCCACCACAGGTGTACAATAGGGTTTAATATTTTATCGAAATGACTATCAAAACAAGAGGCCCAGAGGGCCTGTATCGCTCACCTGAATATGTTTAAAATAATTGGTATGAAGTAAAGATATAGCACTACATGGTAGGTGCTGTAAGTATATATGAAATTTCAGAAAGATCCATTCAGCACTTGAGATATAGCGAGAACAAACTTCAAAGAGAGCCCCATNGGGGGGGGGGGGGGCCGTTAAACCCACCAATTATATAAAATTGAGTCTCCTTGACCCAAGGATGCTCCAGACTAAATAAGGATAAAATCCCTTAATCCCTAAGGTCGGAGAAGGATTTTAAAGATTTTACCTCTATTTCTCCTATTGGGCCCCACCTTTCCGCCCCCTGGGAGACCACACATACTGCTTAAACAAAATTGAGTTCCCTTGGCCCAAGGATGCTCCAGATTAAATTCGGATAATATCCCTTAATCCCTATGGTAGAAGAAGAGTTATAAAGGTTTTACCTATATTTCCCCTATTTGGCCCCGCCCCTCAGGTCCCAGGGGGGCCACACCCACCGTTTATACAAAATCGGTTCCCCTTTACCCAAGGATGCTCCACACCAATTATGGACCAAATCCTTTCATTCCCACAGAAGAAGAAGGATTTTAAAAATTTGTTATATTTCCCCTGTTGGGCCCCGCCCCTCAGCCCCCAGGTGGACCAGACCCACTGTTTATAGAAAATTGGTTCCCCTTCACCCAAGAATGCTTCAGACCAAATATAAACCAAATCCTTTCATTCCTACAGCATAAGAAGGATTTTAAAGAATTTGCTATGTTTCCCCTATTTGGCCCCGCCCCTCAGGCCCCTGGTAGGCCAGACCCACGGTTTATACAAAATTTGTTCCCCTTCACCCAAGGATGCTTCAGACCAAATATGGAACAAATCCTTTTATTCCTACAGAAGAAGAAGGATTTTAAAGAATTTGCTATGTTTCCCCTATTTGGCCCCGCCCCTCAGGCCCCTGGGGTGCCAGACCCATCATTTATACAAAATTTGTTCCCCCTTCCCACAAGGATGCTTCTGACCAAATTTGGTTAAAATCTGCTCAGTCGTTCATGGCTAGTAGCGTTTTAAAGGAAAAGTTGACGGACGGACGAAGGACGACAGACGACGGACGGACGATGAACGCTGCGGTATGGCATAAGCTCACCATGGTCCTTTGGACCAGGTGAGCTTACAACGTTGTGTCAACTTGTATGCGATCAACTGATATTAACCTGTTTAAATGATAATCTGCTTCAAATCAGGAGCTAAGCAATTCACCCACTTCCGGTTCTTGTACACCATAACTCTTTATACATTTTGATAGTTATTTGATCAAATAGTTTTTAACTCCATCATATACCTGTTGTCTTTATTTATATTTACTTACACATCTGGTCAAGTTTAAACTTCAGGAAATTCCTTTAAGTAAGTTTTATTCTATGGAAAGCATGATTCAATTTTAAGTGAGAATCTTAAGGAATTTCTTAAGTTAAGGAATGTTTGTTAAACCGGAGCTATTGGACTCCATCACTTACCTCACAAATACCAGCGATGCCAGGGATCTTGGTATTACTGTGATAGAAAAACATCTTCTGTCCAAGTCTCATATCATCTCGCATAAAGTTCCTTGCCTGTTAACAGACATGACACATGTACAGTGGCCTGACTGTTTGTATGGACTGATCAGAGACTTACCGGTATACATATTTCTAAGACAATAATTAAATGTTACTTAAAAGGAGTTTTTCTTTCCAAAATTTCACATTGTTATTCAATAAGGCGGACTACTATAGACATTTCGATTTTAAATTCTTTGTCAAATTTTAAAGCATCCAAATACAGGTACATTTGAAACATATTTCAACATCCCATCTATGTATCTATATTTCAACCTTTGGCAAAAGATCTTTCCCAAATCACCAGTGCATTTCAGAAGCAATTATATTAGAATAAGTAATGACAAATTTAAAGTTTAGTTTGTACCTGGTAATTCCGCACCCCATCCCAACAAGCTGTTTGATTTTCACAAGCTTTCAAGTCTTCTATGCCAAACTAGAACAGAAAATAAAACATTTTTCAAATGAATTTTGTTTATCAAGCAACTGGGAAATGTTTAATAGGACCTGATCCATGCATATTTCATTACAGGTAATGATTTATGTACAGTTGAGCATTGTTTATTAGTTAGGCCACTACTAATCCAATTACAATTTTCTAAAGCCGGTGTTTTAGGGAACATATATTGGCCATTATGTACAGAGAGATACATTTATATATTGAGACAAAATATTTGGAGTAATCCAGCCCCAACGGATCTACATGTACTCGATATTTCCTGGACACAAATTTAAAAGTGGCTGAATTATCAATGCTCCGCTTAACGGAAGTATTTTGTGGAACATAATAACTGTACAAAACCTTCACATCAACTCCTTTTTCAAAACGACTGTCAGGTTCGGACTTCATAAGCCAGTGTGAATAGCATGATGTTGCTTTCTGCTCAGTGTTGGTTTGGGATGTGTTGCTGGTTTTAGCAGTTTTGTCATTAGTGTCCCTCTTTCTCTTAACTCCTGCAAAGTACAATGTGCATTATTCATACTGCCAAACAACAAAAATCAATATCAAGAGTAAAACTGAAAAATAACTTCAGAAAATAAGTTTCAGTAATAAATGCAATACAGGTATATATATTTTCCTAAAAACCAAAGAAAAACATCTCTAATGGAAATAGCTAGGGGTTTGCTGTGAGACACAATGTACAATATTCAGTAATTGAAGGAGAAATATTGAGGGATACAAAGATCCAGATGGACTGTAGGCAGATGAATGGAAAGATGTAAGAAAATATGCACAAGATCGAGAGTTGTATACAAAGGGCCTGCTCCATCATTTTTGTAGTGGCCATATATTTAAAAATTTCAGTACATGTATAACACTGTACTTTCCAAAGGGCTAAGGTCAAGTTTAGCAACAAAGACACTTTAGGCCAAGATACATGAACTGGGGCCTGTTCGTTAATGCAGAACAACTGGTTTGACCGTTTATAAATGTAATATTTTCCGGTATAAATCTTAGCGGACCTGCAAATGTTTATGCAGGCCATGCAGGGCTTTGTCAAGACTCGTCTGAAAGCAGCATCAGATTACAAGGTCAGACCTTATTTAATAAACGAACAACAGTGGTCCGACCGGTTATAATATAGCATATTTGGTTAATTTATGTGAAATATATTAGCAAAAAAAGGTAAAATGCTAAAGACAAAATAGCTATCAAAAATTACAAATGGTCTGTACAGTATTTCTTATTCAGGCTTCATATGCCTGGTATCAGACTTAACAATCTGCCTACCCAAAATTTCTTGGTGCAGCAGGTTTGGAAATAGCAAGGAAGTTGTGATCAGGAATAATAATTGTTGGAAAAAGGGGACATAACTCTACACATATATATAGTAATCATATAATGGGACACTAAGAACCAATTTCAGTATTTATATGTATTAAAACAGTAACAATCCACTCAACACACTCCACATAATTTTATTTTTCTAAAGACATACCAGCAAACAGCAATTGCGGAGAACGATTGAATTGAAACAGCAAAGAAGTTAAGTGAAAGCTAAGACAAACATTCAACACAGGGCCATAACTCTATGTAATAGTGTATATATATATATCATATGCGATCGACACCCGATTTAACTTCCCAATATATATTGTATAGCAAATAACTTTCTTTAAATCTCTATATAAAGATGGATAATTTTACGATCATACAGCACTGAACTTGAACTTATACTCCAGACAGTGAGATACAAAAAAGTCGATTAGCAAAAATCTGCAATAACAGTAACAGTAATACTTATAGTCTCTATTTGTTACTTATCCATAATTAAAGCTCGCAATAAAGGACCAGAAAAAAGCATTCTAACCTCGTTCTGTTCGAGGCATTGTAATAGGAACACCTTAACAATGAAACCCTTGATGACAGATGATGTTTTCTAATGTTTACAATCTTCTCAACACATGTGTTTTTCTCCCGCGCTATTTCACAAATGACAACTTCCGATCGGAAGTCTGTTTGACTCATGCGTATTGAATACGGAATTCCAACATGGCGAACTTGCGTCCGTTGCAACCGCATACAAACTAATTTCTACAGGAAAGCTTTATAATTTGCATTCAAACTGACGTTGCAAAGCGACAGTTATGTAGCAGAATGAACTCTTTTCGTTGATGGACAAAAGGGATGTATTCAGGTAACTTGTAAGTCAGGAAAAAACATGTAAATTCGACGTTGTTATGGAAGCTACCAGATTGGTGATATATCGATGTTTAACACCTCTTCCAAGATATTCTCTGCAGAGTTGTACCTTTACATTTATCATCGCAATAACGGTGCTTCTCAAACGATTATTTCTGTCAACATTTACATTGTTGTTCCATTTAAAAAAATGCATTTCGACCTGTCATCATTTCATTTAGATTTTTTAAATGGCTATATTAAAGTTACAATTTTTGGCCCGTTTGAAGATTATTATTTTTTTTTTTACCGAGAGTCTTGCTGTACTATCAGTGTCTCATTAGTATATTGGACATATCTTAACATTTTGTTTGTATATTTCTCTTTCAAAAATCAATTCATATTAATTATCATTTTATTTTTGAATAAGGAATGCATAAAGGTCAAAGGACATGTGCTTTGTTCAGTATATTGAAAATTACATTCATTTTGTGAGATTGTGATCGAAATGTTCAAACGATTTTACATCTTACCCGATATTTTATTACATTTGCTGAGCTTTCAAAAGAAAATAAATCTAATAAACATTGTAACACATTACATCTCCAGCACACATGCAAGCATACACACGTAGGGAGATATTAGACAGGTGGCATAGGACTAGTAGTTAGCGCCTGAAAAGGCAGCTCCTGCGATTTCCTCAAAAGTGTATTGATTAATGTATATGCTAATTGTATAAATTGTATATCTATGTACTGTAAAGCGCTTTAGAGTAGCTTATGTTAGCTAGATAGGGCGCAACATCAAATGTTGTATATTTATTTATTCATTTAACAGCCAATTAAGGAATATGATTTGGGATTATTGCCTTCAAGCAAGCAAGCTTTAATTTTTTTAGCAATGCGGTAGAACCTTGAACAAAAATAATATATATTTAGAAATTGGCCTTATATAGTTCGGTATTTGTCCATTCATATAGTCATAAAAAGAAAAGTCTTTTCATGTTCAATATAATTACAGAAAAGTCTTTTCGTGTTCAATATAATTACAGCGTAGCTTAATTTCAATTGCTTGAATATTTAGTCGATGCTGATTTTTCTTTATATGTTGCACAGGGTATCCCAGTGGACAAGGTACTGATATACCCTGCTTTGACACCTGATTCTGTCGATGGCTCTCACACAGGATACCCTGTGTTACAGGTATGTTACCTAATATATATAGACACCCTGCTATGACACCTGATTTTGATGGCTCTCATACAGGATATACCCTGTGTTACAGGTATGCTACCTATATAGACCCCCTGCTTTGACACCAGATTCTGATGGCTTTCACACAGGATACCCTGTATTACAGGTATGTTACCTAATACATATATATACCATATAGACTGTGAGACACGCTGCTTTGACACCTGATTCTGATGGCTCCTCAGATACTGATTGGACCATATCCTCTTTGCTTATATATATATACACAAGTACAGTGTATGCTTAACTTACAACCCCAAGGTCACAACAAGTGGTCGAAAATCAAATTTCTGGACTAGACTTCCAAACTGCAATGAAGGTAATATATATAAATACAATCAAAAGAAAAATGAAAAGAAGAAAAAAAAAGGTATGTTACTTACCAGACAGTGTGTCCCACAATGTGATGTACCTTCAAGGTCAAGGTCATATGAAGAAGTCATAGTAAAATTACCACAATGATTGTTCGGATTATATAACTCCGAACTGCTCGAAACTGTTCAATAGATCTTCTTTGTATTTGATATGTGTGTTTTAAGCAGAACATATTTGGTTTTGTTTATTGGGTTTAGTGTCCTACCGTTATTTAACATGTGTCTCCATACATGTACGCTATGTACTAGTATATACGTAGTGTGTTACCTAAGGTTATATAAGGTGTGCCTCCATACATGTACGCTTTATGTACAAGTATATATACGTAGTGTGTTACCTAAGGTTATATAAGGTGTGCCTCCATACATGTACGCTATATGTACAAGTATATATACGTAGTGTGTTACCTAAGGTTATTTAAGGTGTGCCTCCATACATGTACGCTTTATGTACAAGTATATAGTAGTGTGTTACCTGGAGGCGATATGTTGGCATATTTGCCTCCTTGTGATAGCACAGATTTGACGCCAGATTTGACGACAAATTTAGAGAGCTACTTCACTGAAACACAATGCTTAAAGATATCAGTACAGTACTTCACGATCACATTTTATCACATAATGTACTGTGTTATCCAGTGAAAATACCCATGTCATATCTTTTTCGTATTACCCCATGTAATATGACCTATCAGCCCTGTGATTGGTTGTAAGTTCCAGTTGTTTCAATTGTGGCGTCACGCCTAGGATAAATACATGACGTCACAGACTTTCGCACTGAAGTCAAAATGGCAGCTTTTTACATTTCAAGGTTGCATGAAAACTGTCTTTTTACACAAATGAATGCCACAAATCTTGATTATGTGATAAAAAAAAGGATCTTACACTCGTTTTCATTTCATATGAAATTTATGAAACTCGTCACAAATTTTTCATTTTAGCTCGCCAGCTAAATAAAAACACACACCTTAAGACTCGTTTCATAAATCTCATATAAAATGGAAACTCATGTAAGATCCTATATATAATGGTAACGGGTAAATCAGTTGTTGTACTTCCCTATAAATGCCAAACTTTTAGCAGGTAATAGCAACTATGACGGGAGGCAAAGTATAAAAATTGTCAAGTGTGCCATTATACACTTGTAATGTGCTGTAATTTAAGACAGGAGAATCCTTGAAACAAGAATGATGGATGGCTCTTTTTCTGGTCCCTCCCCTTAAACCAGTCTGGTGTAGTTGTATCTTTATTATGCAACATAGCTCTTAGACTCATCAACTGTGCAAGACCTCTAACATGGGTTGGACCGTCTGAAGCCTGAGGTCACACTAAGAGATCAAGCTATGAGTAAAAATAAGTATAAAGTTGGCCTGTAACTTCTGAACTGTTTCATTAGTTTATTCTCCAAACATTAGGTATATATTAACAGGTAAACTATTCACACATCCTGCGTTTCAATACTATTGTTGCGTATCTTGACATGGTACGTACATCATTCACAATTCAATACTTTTTATATGATTGATACTTTTAATTGTATGTGTATTTTTTTGTTTATTGTGTTGATACATACTTTATGCATTGCCATTTAACATCTGACAATCCAGCCACCTTTCTTTCCAACTAAAGTGAGTGGATTTTTGAATACAACTGCTTAAATACTCGGTACAGCCAGATTAGTTGTGGCTTGTTTAATGAGGCTCAAAATTCTAGATGTAATTATGTTCTGTTTAAAACAACTTTTAAATGATAAAATAAATATGAATAATACATTTGTATTTACAGGCTACAAAACATGAATTCTGACTTTGGTGTGCGGCCTGGTAGTGCCCTGGCCAGAGGTGTGCAGATAACCGAGTTTAAAGATACAAGAATAAACCCAGAGCCCATAATACTAGAGGACAGTGACGTTCTTCTGGAGCAGTACCTCTCCCCCGGCAAACTGGTAACTTACAGCAAACACACAGTACCTCTCCCCCGGCAAACTGGTAACTTATAGCAAACACACAGTACCTCTCCCCCGGCAAACTGGTAACTTATAGCAAACACACAGTACCTCTCCCCCGGCAAACTGGTAACTTATAGCAAACACACAGTACCTCTCCCCCGGCAAACTGGTAACTTATAGCAAACACACAGTACCTCTCCCCCGGCAAACTGGTAACTTATAGCAAACACACAGTACCTCTCCCCCGGCAAACTGGTAACTTATAGCAAACACACAGTACCTCTCCCCCGGCAAACTGGTAACTTATAGCAAACACACAGTACCTCTCCCCCGGCAAACTGGTAACTTATAGCAAACACACAGTACCTCTCCCCCGGCAAACTGGTAACTTATAGCAAACACACAGTACCTCTCCCCCGGCAAACTGGTAACTTATAGCAAACACACAGTACCTCTCCCCCGGCAAACTGGTAACTTATAGCAAACACACAGTACCTCTCCCCCGGCAAACTGGTAACTTATAGCAAACACACAGTACCTCTCCCCCGGCAAACTGGTAACTTATAGCAAACACACAGTACCTCTCCCCCGGCAAACTGGTAACTTATAGCAAACACACAGTACCTCTCCCCCGGCAAACTGGTAACTTATAGCAAACACACAGTACCTCTCCCCCGGCAAACTGGTAACTTATAGCAAACACACAGTACCTCTCCCCCGGCAAACTGGTAACTTATAGCAAACACACAGTACCTCTCCCCCGGCAAACTGGTAACTTATAGCAAACACACAGTACCTCTCCCCCGGCAAACTGGTAACTTATAGCAAACACACAGTACCTCTCCCCCGGCAAACTGGTAACTTATAGCAAACACACAGTACCTCTCCCCCGGCAAACTGGTAACTTATAGCAAACACACAGTACCTCTCCCCCGGCAAACTGGTAACTTATAGCAAACACACAGTACCTCTCCCCCGGCAAACTGGTAACTTATAGCAAACACACAGTACCTCTCCCCCGGCAAACTGGTAACTTATAGCAAACACACAGTACCTCTCCCCCGGCAAACTGGTAACTTATAGCAAACACACAGTACCTCTCCCCCGGCAAACTGGTAACTTATAGCAAACACCCAGTACCTCTCCCCCGGCAAACTGGTAACTTATAGCAAACACACAATACCTCTCCCCCGGCAATCTGGTAACTTACAGCAAACACCCAATACCTCGAGCTCTCCCCCGGCAAACTGGTAACTTATAGAAAACACACAACACCTCTCCCCCAGCAAACTGGTAACTTACAGCAAACACACAATACCTCTCCCCCGGCAAACTGGTAACTTATAGCAAACACACAACACCTCTCCCCCAGCAAACTGGTAACTTACAGCAAACACACAGTACCTCTCCCCCGGCAAACTGGTAACTTACAGCAAACACACAGTACCTCTCCCCCGGCAAACTGGTAACTTACAGCAAACACACATACCTCTCCCCCGGCAAAATGGTAACTTACAGCAAACACACAGTATCTCTCCCCCTGTCAAACTGGTAACTTATAGCAAACACACAATACCTCTCCCCTGGCAAACTGGTAGCTTACAGCAAACACACAGTACCTATCCCCCGGCAAACTGGTAACTAATAGCAAACACACAGTATCTCCCTCTGGCAAACTGGTAACTTATAGCAAACACACAGTATCTCTCCCTGGCAAACTGGTAACTTATAGCAAACACACAGTATCTCTCCCCGGCAAACTTGTAACTTATAGCAAACACACAGTATCTCTCCCTGGCAAACTGGAAACTTATAGGTAATTGTATATTGAAAGCAGAGCCATTGGATTCCAGCGATAACAAACATCTGACTTTTATATTTCTGGATTATAATGGAACTAATCACACTTGTACATGGCATTAACCCTTTCACCACTGTAGACCATAATGGACACATCCATATCATTTCATGGTAGAGTCTACTTAAAGTTACATAGGGGTGAAAGGGTTAATTAGTCTGATTAAACCATTTCCTTATCCTGTAATTTTCAGTTCTTTTTGTATTACATCTTATGTTAACATTTTGACATGAGTGTATTTGGTTATGTTGTATTGTTTGGGTTGTAGAAGCTACTGACTGGGGTACAGAATCTAGAGGTAGTGAGTAGTCTGCAACTGAAGGTTGACACATCAGACACAAGCCTTGGGAACTTTGGATCATTACTACCCAACCTATCCCAGCTACGACTTTCCAACAGTGTTATACCCTGTATCAGGCAAGTGTTGGGAATCAGTGGAAATTGTATGACCAATTATTGGTTACAATTAACTAACTGATGGTCAACCAATAATCGTTTTGAAGAAAGACAATTTGTGAAATCCTCCATGCTGTTGTTGTGCGTGTTACTTATACGAATGAAAAATGATATCATGTAAAAATTACTATGTGTAAAACACTGAATCTGTAGTTTATATCCTAAGTAGCTATAAACAGGCTCAAGAGTTGAAGAAAGTCAGTGATGATGCCAACATACCTGGACATAAATATCAGGAGACTCCTGCTGCTTAACTCTTGTTAGTATCTAGCAAGGAGATAGGCTTCAAATCTTGAATCTCTCTAATGAAATGCCATATTATCTACACACAATCATTACAACTAATATTGGTAATGAATTCAGCAGTTGATTTATCTTTTTCTTGGCCTAACTGACCAATGGTCAACACATTTGATTAATCAGAATATTACCAGAATCAGGTCAGTACTACTTTAACTTAAATCAGGTTTGGGGTTGTACGTTTTTGTGTACCTGTGCTAACTGTGTGTTTTCTGTATTTCAGGGATTTGGGGTCATCGTTACGGTTTGTTAAAGTGCTGTGGATGTCTCGTTGTTCCCTGGTTGAACTTGACGGTGTATCCTCCATGAGCAGTCTCAAGGAACTATATTTATCCTATAATGAAATTTCAGACATCAGCCCACTTAGTATGTTAGACAAACTTCAAATACTAGACTTAGAAGGGTAAGTATATTATACACCGTATATAAAAACAGTGTTATATAAAGTGATTTAAAACAGTAATTAAAATCTTTCTAGTACACATCTTCCTTTCAGTATACATGTATATTGTGGAGAGAGAAACAAGTTAAATCAGAATTAAGATATTTACTGTTTTGATCTCATTCAATGAATACAAAAAAAATGTCAATTTAAATCTTAAGTAAAATACAAACAAACTCAAGCTAGTTATCCCATTGTAACATTTTGTATGGAGGAAATAGAGAATTTCTGTCAGTATATAACGGATGCCACTCCAATACAATTTAGTATTAAAGAATTCTATTCATATTTTTTTTAGATTTATTCAAAATGTATTCATTGTTTATATTAAATCAAAACATGGTAAATGTTTTCTTATCTAAATATGTTAGGATGGAGTTAGATCAGAGTCAGTGAAAGTTGGTATTGATAAAGTAAGTCAACTAAACTGGGCCAAAGTTTTAGTTTAGTTATTAAGTGAAGTGGTGTACCAAAATTAAGATCTGAACTTTTAAAGATCGACAAAGAAAACTTCATAAAACTTTATTAAAATCAAATTATATTAAATATATAATTTGTTTAATACGGTTCTATGTTTTTTTGGTTTTTTTTCTTATTGCTTGGCAAGTGAGACAAAATTTATTGATAAATCATATTGATATTTTAATTTTAATCTTGCAGGAATAATCTAGATGACATATCACAAATACAGTATCTGTCCTTCTGCCTGAAATTGACGAATCTCACATTAGAAGCAAACCCACTTTGTGTTCAACCTGCACCAGACAGAGAGGATGTAAGTTTTCATTTTCGGAAGCGGAAATATCTTTCACTGAAATAAATGCTGAATTAATGAAAATACAAGGTTCAATATTCAATGATCCCAATCAGAGCAAAATAAACTCCAATATTTAAAATCATATTTTTCGAAAGTTAAATAAGATTAACTGTCATTGATTTGTGAATGAAATAAAACGACCATTCAATTAAAATGAACATCACTGTAGGGTGATGTCTGTATGGATCAACTTTGTTTTATAAATTACAGGAGAACTATGACTACAGACAAGAGGTGAAGAAGGGGATCCCTCACCTGGTCTGTTTAGATGATGAACCCTTATCAATGGAACCGTCAAGTAAAACAAAAAATGTGTTTGATGCTGACTGGGCATTTTTGGAGGATTTACACAATGATTTGGGACTGACAGGCTCAATGGAGAGTTTGGGAACCTCTGATGGAGGGGGTGAGAAATATATACCTACAAAAAGTAGGATGGCATATCCCTATTTGTATTCAACTATTTGATTTTGTTTTCATATACAGACTTAGATAATTTTGGATGTAAATACGACTTTGTTGTTGACATTTCTGTAATAACTGTCCATGGATTATTGTTGACATTTCTAAGATTACTGTCCATGGACTGTTGTTGACATTTCTAAGATTACTGTCCATGGACTGTTGTTGACACTTCTATAATAACTGTCCATGGATTGTTGTTGACATTTCCATGATTATTGTTAATAGATTGTTGTTGACATTTCTATGATTATTGTCCATGGATTGTTGTTGACATTTCTATGATTACTGTCCATGAATTGTTGTTGACATTTCAATGATTACTGTCCATGGATTGTTGTTAACATTTCTATGATTATTGTCCATGGATTGTTGTTGACATTTCTATGATTACTGTCTATGGATTGTTGTTGACATTTCAATGATTACTGTCCATGGATTGTTGTTAACATTTCTATGATTATTGTCCATGGATTGTTGTTGACATTTCTATGATTACTGTCTATGGATTGTTGTTGACATTTCAATGATTACTGTCCATGGATTGTTGTTAACATTTCTATGATTATTGTCCATGGATTGTTGTTGACATTTCTATGATTACTGTCTATGGATTGTTGTTGACATTTCAATGATTACTGTCCATGGATTGTTGTTAACATTTCTATGATTATTGTCCATGGATTGTTGTTGACATTTCTATGATTACTGTCCATGGACTGTTGTTGACATTTCAATGATTACTGTCCATGGATTGTTGTTGACATTTTTATGATTACTGTCCATGAATTGTTGTTGACATTTCAATGATTATTGTCCATGGATTGTTGTTGACATTTCTATGATTACTGTCCATGAATTGTTGTTGACATTTCAATGATTACTGTCCATGGATTGTTGTTGACATTTCTATGATTACTGTCCATGGATTGTTGTTGACATTTCAATGATTACTGTCCATGGATTGTTGTTGACATTTCTATGATTACTGTCCATGGATTGTTGTTGACATTTCTATGATTACTGTCCATGGATTGTTGTTGACATTTCTATGATTACTGTCCATGGATTGTTGTTGACATTTCTATGATTACTGTCCATGGATTGTTGTTGACATTTCTATGATTACTGTCCATGGATTGTTGTTGACATTTCTATGATTACTGTCCATGGATTGTTGTTGACATTTCTATGATTACTGTCCATGGATTGTTGTTGACATTTCTATGATTACTGTCCATGGATTGTTGTTGACATTTCTATGATTACTGTCCATGGATTGTTGTTGACATTTCTATGATTACTGTCCATGGATTGTTGTTGACATTTCTATGATTACTGTCCATGGATTGTTGTTGACATTTCTATGATTACTGTCCATGGATTGTTGTTGACATTTCTATGATTACTGTCCATGGATTGTTGTTGACATTTCTATGATTACTGTCCATGGATTGTTGTTGACATTTCTATGATTACTGTCTATGGATTGTTGTTGACATTTCTATGATTACTCTCCATGGACGGTTGTTGACATTTCTATGATTACTCTCCTTGGACTGTTGTTGACATTTCTATGATTACTGTCCATGGATTGTTGTTGACATTTCTATGATTACTGTCCATGGATTGTTGTTGACATTTCAATGATTACTGTCCATGAATTGTTGTTGACATTTCAATGGTTATTGTCCATGGATTGTTGTTGACATTTCCATGATTACTGTCCATGGATTGTTGTTGACATTTCTATGATTACTGTCCATGGATTGTTGTTGTCATTTCTGTGATTACTGTCCATGGATTGTTGTTTACATTTCTATGATTACTGTCTATGGACTGTTGTTGACATTTCTATGATTACCGTCCATGGATTGTTGTTGACATTTCTGTGATTACTGTCCATGGATTGTTGTTGTCATTTCTGTGATTACTGTCCATGGATTGTTGTTTCCATTTCTATGATTACTGTCTATGGACTGTTGTTGACATTTCTATGATTACCGTCCATGGATTGTTGTTGACATTTCTGTGATTACTGTCCATGGATTGTTGTTTACATTTCTATGATTACTGTCCATGAATTGTTGTTGAAATTTCTATGATTACTGTCCATGGGTTGTTGTTGACATTTCAATGATTACTGTCCATGGATTGTTGTTGATATTTCTATGATTACTGTCCATGGATTGTGGTTGACATTTCAATGATTACTGTCCATTAATTGTTGTTGACATTTCAATGGTTACTGTCCATGGATTGTTGTTGATATTTCTATGATTACTGTCCATGGATTGTTGTTGACATTTCTATGTTGATTAATCATGGATTCTATGTTCTGTCAGGGGGAACAATATTGTGCTTTCTATGATTACCTGTTCTGTCCGGAGGAACAATGTTGTGCTTTCTATGGTTACCTGTTCTGTCAGGGGGAACAAGGTTGTCGTTTCTATGTAACTGTTCTGTCAGGGGGAACAATGTTGTGCTTTCTATGGTTACCTGTTCTGTCAGGGGGAACAAGGTTGTTGTTTCTATTGTTACCTGTTCTGTCAGGGGGAACAATATTGTGCTTTCTATGGTTACCTGTTCTGTCAGGGGGAACAAGGTTGTTGTTTCTATGGTTACCTGTTTTGTCAGGGGGAACAAGATTGTGCTTTCTATGGTAACCTGTCCTGTCAGGTAGAAAACATTCAGAAACCATTTGGGAATTCCCATCATAATTTAGATCTGACTTCACTTAATGCATATGATTGGTCCTCATTTTTGGTCCTCAATTACTCAAACAGTTTGATGGAAACACTTGATCAGTTTTTAAATTAGAAAATATTCACATGTAATGGCTTGCTGTTGTTGGATTATAGCAATAACCTTTGGTTGGAAGGTTTATATAAGGACTTCAAAGGAAATGTATATATTGACTGTTGTTTTTCAGCCCCTTCAGATGGCAGTCGGCCAAGCAGTGCCTCTTTGCGTCCTTCCACAGCCTTCAGACCTGGCAGTGCATTGAGGCCATCATCAGGATTCCGTCCTCTCACAGGGTCAAGACGTCCTGCTACCACATCAGGAAGTTTACGGCCAGCCACAGCACGACCTAGCACTGGCACAGTCAGTAACACTAATACAACAGGTAAGAAATATAACAGCCAGCTTGGCATTGCCTGTCACACACAGCTGTCATGTACGTTTACAGGCAGCTCAAATTGGTACTCACAGCTGGTTACACGCTGTATATTAGCTATCAAATGTGGGATAACAATATACACAAATGGTGATATTTTGCTGTTTTAAGTGGCCTTACTCTGAGTGCTTGTTTTATGTTCCAGATGTCCGGACAGAAGAAGCATCAAGTGATTTGACTTTGGGGAAGGTCATCTGTGGAAATCCCTCCAAAGCCTTGCTGTCACGGCGACGGATCACAGGACCAGAAAACAAGGAGGCTACTGCTCCAAAAATGTTCCCCCAGGTAGGTTTGTCACCTGACTTAGATAGTCATCAAATGCTTAAATAACCTTGACCCCTTTTCAAGTTTACAAGGACAATGTGTAAAAAAAGTACAAACTATTTCTTCTAAACCATACGAGTCCTGATATTTAGCCTGTGAAGGAGTGAAATAAATATCTCCACAGCTTACATTGGTGACAATATATCACTAGATAACCAGAGCTAGTCTTTGTTTTGACGGAGAGCTGCCGCCTCTGTTTAAAGAGACTAACGTTGTATATTTCCTACCCAGCAAACAGGGAATCCGTGCTATAAATAATAAATACATGACATTGAAGTGTTACACATGGCCATATCATCATCTTTTTTTGTATATGAACATATTTTGGAAATGAAACAACATATTCCTAAGCTGATGCTTGTTAACACTACCATACTCATTTTGCTCATAGATAACCTATTAGTTCAACTGTCTTATTATAATACCTGAATTATCAGTAATGTAGAATTGTATAAAGTGTCGTTTAACCTTTTCAGTTCCAACATCAGCCCGAGCACACCTATGATCTACCTCCAGAGGATGATAGAGAGAGATCAGAAATAACCTTAGAATTACAAGCTTGGAAAAAAGATCATGAACAGTAAGTTGTAAACAGATACCATATAGTGAAAAACATTTGCAACAAAAGCAATTGAAATTTGCAATTTTATCCTGAAATACACATTGTAAAAAGTAGTGATTGAAAGTTTTGGCTATCTGTCAAATTTGGAAAAAAAGGTTTTAATTGGAGACTATCAGCAGCCTCTGCTGTATTGAAACATCCAATACCATTACTGCCTTTAGATTCTGTCTTCTCCCACACTTGCCAATGAAAGCACCTTTTGACATCTCTCCCCTCCTTCCTGACTCTTACTTACCCCATTTGACATCTCTCCCCTTCTTCCTGACTCTTACTTTCCCCATTTGACATCTCTCCCCTTCTTCCTGACTCTTATTTGCCCCATTTGACATCTTTCCCCTCCTTCCTGGCTCTTACTTAATTACCCTATTTGACATCTCTCCCCTTCTTCCTGACTCTAACTTGCCCCATTTGACATCTTTCCCCTTCTTCCTGACTCTTACTTGCCCCATGTTAGCACTTTTCAACAGTCCCTCTCTGACTTCCCCCAATGCCCATGTAACTGCCTATTTGATATCCCACCACTTTCCTCCAATTGCCCAATGTAAGCACTTTTTGACTCCTTTCTCAGTTCCCCCTTATTTAAAATTCCTTTTGACATCTCCCCAACTGGCTTCAAGTATGCAGTTTTATATGACTACACTATCTCATTGAAAATACTTTTTGCCACATGTTCACTGTCTCCTGTATTACGCGGCCTTTGACACTTTCGCTGAAAATTCTAGCAAAATGATATTGTTTTTAAAACTTTTGTGACCACATTCTTATTTGTTTTCATTCTTTATCACCATGCAGGCGGATGATCAAAATCCAGGAGACAAAAGCACCCCAGGTTTTAATTGTGGACCACGACGACGCCATCAGTCTGTCTGGGGAGGAAATCACATCCGACGAGGATGAGGAAATTGATGATGACCTTGGGTTCTCTCCTCTTGATGCAGACACAACAGAAGAGGGTAAGAAACTAGCCAAAACTGATCCCAAGACCTTCTACAGAAAATTGTCATAAAGTATTTAATGTGTTTACCTGTAGGGTATCGCCAGGGCGGAAGTTCTGTAAATCATTCAAGCTATACTCTATGGATCTGACCGCCTGTTCAGATGAGTCACCTATTTCCAAATATTTACAGTAAAAATAAAAGATCTAAAGTTCAAATTTAACAAACAAAATATTTTTTTAAAACTTTATGCGATGTAAAATTAATGCTAAATGTTCAAAAGAAGTTATGTTTCTGAAGAAAATCAGTAAATTTTAACATAATGGTCATTAAGAATTCAACATTAAATCCGCATCTTTTGACTGCTTTATTTTTCAGAGTTAAATCATTTTTATACGCCCGTCAAATTTGACGGAAGTATGATGGTATGGGGTTGTCCGGACGGCCGGACGGCGTAAACTTTTGTTTGTCCGGCAATCTCCTCCTACATTTTTCGACTGATCTCTTTGTAACTTGGTATACATTATAATCATGATATGAAGTTGTGTCTCCCTTAAAAGAATTTGATTCAACGAGTTTTGCAAAAGTTATTGCCCTTTGTTCATTTCAGTATTTGATTTTTTGTCCGGAGATCTCCTACATTTTTTGACGGATTTCTTTGAAACTTGGTATACATTATAATCATGATATGAAGTTGTGTCTCCCTTAAAAGAATTTGATTCAACGAGTTTTGCAAAAGTTATTGCCCTTTGTTCATTTCAGTATTTGTTTTTTTGTCCTGAGATTTTCTCCTACATTTTTCATAGCATATCAGCTAACCACTCTTAGAATGATGCAGATCCTATTTCAAGAAAGTATATAACACTATATGGCATTGGACAGGCGTATATTGTTCCACCCCGTGGTACTCTTGTTCAAATTAGCATTCAAATACATACATGTAAAATTATTTTTCAGTGATTAACATTTACATCAAAATTCATATTAAAATTTCATAAAATCAATTTCACATTTCCATTAAAATTTCAAAATCTTTCAAGGGACTAGAGTCACAGGTCCATTTAATTTTCTGAAAGTAAATTTTGGTTTTTACTCCAATCATGATTGAGACTATGTGTTTAGATAGAGATACTGTTTACCTCGCAGTCTTAGTTGGGGATGTGTATGACATCATTACATACAGGTACTGGCTACCATTACTAAAACAGAACTTTGATTTCTGCTCGAGAGCTTTAGAAATACCACCTGTTTTGACTTACTGATTCAGAAATATGTTCATCTAAGTCAAATTTTTTATTGTATTTTGGTTCTTGTCAAAAGTCAAGGTAACTTTTATTTTGAAAAGAATTTTGTGTTTGGCTCATTGTTTGAAGATAATTAGATGTTTTAACATAATACCTCTCAAATATAGTGCTTACCAAAATGAGTTCAAATATCAAATAGGAAAGGTGATAGAGTTTGTCCTCTGTATTGACTTCTCAACTTATAGGGATTTATTGTCTCTCATTTTAGGTCCATGCAGGTAAACTTACCATGTTTTAAGGTCCAGGTAAACTTACCATGTTTTAAGGTCCAGGTAAACTTACCATGTTTTAAGTTCCAGGTTAACTTACCATGTTTCTAGGTCCAGGTAAACTTATCATGTTTTAAGGTCCAGGTAAACTTACCATGTTTTAAGGTCCAGGTAAACTTACCATGTTTTAAGGTCCAGGTAAACTTACCATGTTTAAAGTTCCAGGTAAACTTACCATGTTTTTAGGTCCAGGTAAACTCACCATGTTTTAAGGTCCAGGTAAACTTACCATGTTTTAAGAAACTTTGAGTTGTCTTTTCTATAGGGTAATGAAAAAAAATAAAGTTTGATATAACAACCTTTTACATATTCCAAACATTTGAAAATTCCAGTTTTCTTAGTTTTGTCAGTGATTTTCTTTATTTGGAACCAAGGTCTGTTTCCCAAAATTCCCTGATAAACCTCAGCTTCTAGTAAACATTGGGTTGATAGTATGACTACCAGATAAGAGGGGGCTGGACAAGACCCAACTATATAATTGATATGTTGTTATGATTATGTAAGGTTATTTCTTCATTGCAGACCACAGATCAATAAATCACAAAATGGTTGTGGAGCGCCTGCACAACAAACAGCCAGCAAATTACCAGGATATAACGGGTAGTGACCATGGCAGGTCAGTTCTGGACAGACAGGAAACCAGACAGTTGTCAGAAAGTGATGGTGCCCGCCCAAAGTCAAAAGGCTTTGTGCGGCCTGCTCCTCCTTCCCAGCCGATAACTGGTGTGCGGGGAAACAGTCCTGTGCGGGGTGTACTAAGGGTGAATAACTCAGGACTTCCCCGACCTCCTGTGCATGCCATGTCTACAGAGGGACCGAGCCCTCCAACATCTGCGTCAGGTCCTAGCAGTATCCGGTAAATACTTTTACTACAATGTGAATTAGTTGAACATAGACTCCCTATTTGCTCCCACTAACTGCTAAGCAATCTCCAAATTTTTATGAATTAGCCCAAGACAATTGCCTAGTAGGATTAGAACCCCAGTATTTTTGAACTGCATAAAAATAACAATTATGAAGGGAAAAAACTCATGTATCAAGAATAGAAAGATCTTGTGGAATGCTAACAACTTAACTACCTGATAGTCAATACCTTTGTAAACCTTTGATAATTTGTAGTACAGTGAAAATGTTTAATAACCTTCATGGATGACATATATACCCAGTGATCTCCCAAATGTTTTTTTCTAGTCTTGTAGCATTCAATACTGGCCTCCATGTAGACTATCAACATATTTGCTTAACATTTTAAAGAATCCTTAAAATAAAATCTTAAGTGCAGATTGTTGATGTTTTTAAGAAACTAGATAAATGGATCCTGGCTATGTTGTGACTAGATGGTATTGTTTGCCAACTATGTTAGGGTACTTCAAGTTCAAGGCAACAGCAAAAAGACAAGGGCTAAATATTTGTAATACTTGTCCATGCTGATGATGATTATTCAATGATATGAAATTGTATGAATAATTTTGTGACCTGACAAGACAATACACATTTTTTCAATTAAGTCTTATGTTGCTAAACATTCTTTCAAAATATCTGCCAATTACAATTTCTGTTGAAATGTTTACATTTCAGGAGGAAATATGATCGCAGCAATATCTACTCTGAGGCTGTTCAGCCTGTGATTAGAGGCACCTCGGCAGCAGAGAGGCCCCTCCCCCCTAGTCGACCATTCACTGCCAATGCCGTTCTTCAACCCTCACTGCCATCCACACAACAAAGAATTCGCCGTACCCTTCCATCCGTACCCAGCCTACCCTCTCGCCCACCGGTTCCTAAATAGCCAAAACAATTTTACTCCAACATGACTTGTATTTTAGTACAGCTGCTTAAATTTCATATCATAATGATAGAAAATTTACTGTACATGTACTTTGAATTACTCCTCTCCTGAAGTGTTGACTTGCCATTCTCATAAATCATAAACTTTTGGGATAGTTTGATAGAGATGGTTTCTAGGCCAGCACTGTATTTAGACAACGTTATTTGTGGAGAGGGTACAAGCAGATTGTGATATGAAGTAGATTGAGCTGGGATGACGTGCCTGTGATTTACTTGAGTTCTACAAAGCTTCATGATTTGGACGGTAGTGTCAACTGCTTACTGACGCTTAGAAGTAATGTGGGGACTCGCATTTTATGATAATGTCGCAAATTAATGCTAGTTTTTGTGCAACTTGAGGTAATTTCATCCGATATCTGTATGGATATATATGACAAGGCAAACAATATGAGGTGGATAATTCCTAAACCTACCGGACATGCTGGTTTCGAGTATTCTCCGGTATTACTGGGTACTTGTGTTACTGCTGACGTGAACCTGTAAGCCAAATGGTTAGAAATTCCTGTGATTATTGCTACATAACTGGCACTGCATTTTGGATTTATTTCAGGAATCTGCTACAAAACGGACACATAGTATTAGATTTGATTTGGTCACTTATTCCAGGAATCTGCTACAAAACGGACACATAGTATGTGATTTGATTTGGTGACTTTTGTCTGGAGGAACTTGGTGACTGCATGATTATGACCAGTGATTTTAAAGTATCTTTCAATTGAATTCCAAAATAATTAAATTCTTCATGTAAACACCAAGAATAGATTACTGTAATTGAGAGTGATGCTGAACATGGTATAAGATTGTGTGATAAAGATAATATACATAAAAGTGTATAGGATACAGACGACATACCTATGTCACATAGCCAATATATATATAAGTAATAGACTCTTCGACTTTAACTGTGGTTAACTATATTGTTGGATGGCAAATCCCAAAATTTGCATGTCAATATGTAACTGACATCACATTGTGGAACTTTGTAGTTCTGTGTGTATTGTTGGGGCACTGACTCTGACATGCAGTTTTGGGGTTAAAACCAATGTCTTATTTCTACAGTTAAAGTAAGGAGTTTGACTGCATTTCTTCATCTGACATTGAGATAGCACATCAAACAGGTTTATTGTACCCTCTAATACAGCCACACCTATACAAAGTCAGATCAAGTCAGGCTATATATCATCCTATAACAGTTTTTGTTCTTAATGTTTTTGTTTTTGTAAAAACCAAAATAGAACAAATATGATGGACACAATAATATTATAAAATGTAAAATAAATGAATTTACACCAAATTATTTTAAACTTATATATGAGTGTCAGTTGATAGCTATGATAGTAGGCGTGATAGTCCTACATGTGTTAGCGACACTCTGTGGAGATGTGTGATTAGAGCTTCTCCTAGTCCTACATGTGTTAGCGACTCTCTGTGGAGATGTGTGATTAGAGCTTCTCCGCCCTATGGTGCTCTTCATAATCTGATTAAGAGTTAATTGCACTTCTGTTTATCAGATTTTTAAATGATTAAGTTTCTCTCCAAACCTTTTGGAGTTAATGACATTCAGGTTTTTTTGTTTTGACCTACTTGTCAATGACATTATGGCCGGTATTTTTGTCTTGACCTACTTGTCAATGACATTATGGCCGGTGTTTTTGTCTTGACCTACTTGTTAATGACATTATGGCTGGTATTTTTGTTTTGACCTACTTGTTAATGACATTATGGCCGGTATTTTTGTCTCGACCTACTTGTTAATGAAATAAATGTAAAGTAAGTGCATGGACAGGTAATGATGATTTGTATAGTGTGTTAAGTCTGATCATCAATTGTTCATTCAAATCTAATGAATTTCATTCGACAATATCACTGGCCTTTTATTATTTTATTATATATAATAGTTCCCCAGACAGTAAATACCGATGTATACCCAATGAGGAAAAAAGACATGGGCCTTAACTTCCAATGAACGTGATGTTGTTCGACATTGTCACTGTAAGTCAGGTATGTTTCAGAGAAATTTATATGTGTGGGTGTGTTTAATAGAGATTAGTTTTGTTAGGTGTGCTTCAGAGAGTGTGGGACCATTTTGGTCAGGTGTGTTTCAGAGAGACTTACTTGATCAGGTCTGCTTCTGAGATACTTACTTGATCAGATATGCTTCTAAGAGACTGACTTGATCAGGCCTGCTCTTGAGAGACTGATTTGATCAGATATGCTTCTAAGAGACTGACTTGATCAGGTCTGCTTCTGAGAGACTTACTTTATCAGGTTTGCTTCAGAGAGACTTACTTGATCAGGTATGCTTCTGAGAGACTTACTTGATCAGGTTTGCTTCTGAGAGACTTACTTGATCAGATCTGCTTCAGAGAGACTTGCTTGATCAGGTGTGCTTCTGAGAGACTTACTTGATCAGATCTGCTTCAGAGAGACTTACTTGATCAGGTGTGCTTCTGAGAGACTTAGTTGATCAGGTCTGCTTCAGAGAGACTTACTTGATCAGGTGTGCTTCAGATAGACATACTTGATCAGATATGTTTCTGAGAGACTGACTTGAGTGACACCGCTTCTGAGAGACGGACTTGATCAGGTGTGCTTCTGAGAGACTGACTTGATCATGTATGCTTCTGAGAGACTGACTTGATCAGGTGTGCTTCTGAGAGAGTGACTTGATCAGGTGTGCTTCTGAGAGACTGACTTGAGTTGGTGTGCTTCAGAAGAATTTACTTAGTCAGGTGTGCTTCAGAGAGACTAATTGGGTCAGATGTGTTTGTAAGGGACGAATATAGTGAAGTGTATTTAAGATATTTATTTGTGAGTTTTTTATTGAACGAAAGTATTTGATAAAATTTGTTTTTGAGAGACTAATTTGATTAGCTGTTTTGTCCATTACATTGTCGCTGTACATTAATTATAAAATGAACATTATTACATCCAGCTGTCGTTTGAATTGTCACATTGTATTTTAACATATATACACCAAACTCTGTAATTAATTGTGTTGTTGATAGAGGCAAAGTGTACATTTTATTTATTTATTTGTGATGTTCTTGATTTTAATTCTGTCCTGCTTTCTCAGTCATTATTTTGAGTCTCCGTAACTTGTTAGAGACGTTTACAGGGTGCAAGATTGACATATTTTAGGGGCTGGGACATAACCCCATGCTCTACAAGTCCCTTTTTAATAGGAGGTTCTCATGTAATATTAACCTTTTTTTTATCTTATCTTAATTGACCATCATTTAAAATACATATAGAATAAAGTATTGATAAGACAATTAAAAAAACGTTTTTAGAAGTATGACATTTTTGCATCAATGATGGCATGCATTTATAAATCTCTGATGGCAACAAAAAAGCTGAAGCAATTAGAACAATTATGTTTGAAAAAGGAGATATTTATATGAGACCGGTCATCTGGTTTCCTACCATCGTAATTACAGATAACACTTTGATCTTCAGTAAGGTAAACGTTTACCAACACAAACATGGGAAAACAAACAACATCAGTTTGGGGAACGTTTACACACAATGTTTGTGTGTCTCAAAAAATGTAATACAGACAGCATAGTTTGTTTTTTGTATAAAGTAATATTACCTCCCCGAAGTACTTACTGGTAGAATCACATATTGAAGCATATATGGTCGTCTGTCATAGGGAGTTGTCAGAATCCCTTGTAAAAATGATTATTTGGTGATGTCGTACTTTCAGCAGTTTGTATATTTGCAAACTTATTTTTATAACGGGAAATAGATCAACCCAGTAGTTTTCTACTTATCCTATTTCACAATCAATGGACTGTGAACAAGTCGAAACCGTTTTACATAATTTGATGTATTTCATTTAGAGTTGTCAAATCAGATTTCCAAGTTTATAATAAATATCAGCTGATAAACAGCTAATGGTCAAATAAAATTTGATAAAGGCGTAATTTATTGTTGTAAATAAAGTATCTGCTAAATAGTGACTTGGCGGCATTGGGAATTCTATAACCCCGCCTTATAGATATCCTCACTGACACCTGTTGCCATTTGCATGTTAAAATATGAACATATCAAATGTCTTCAAAATGAAGATAGATGGATTTTGTGAAGAGTAATGACAGATCAGTATATAAAAAAAGGAAACGTTGGTGTTAAGTTTTCTCCAATTATCGGGAAAAGAGGTTAAATAATCTGATTTTCAAAATCAATCTATACCGTTAAGGCTATATGAATACAGAACAAGTGATATATCCTAAATCCCCAAAATGTTTATATTACCGAACGCTATTTATTTTAAAGAAACACCTCAAAGGATATATAGATAAACAAAAACAGTCGTTAAATTCGTAAGAACCAAAGGAAGTGTATACTCTCGTTAGTTTATAGTTCAAGCTCAAATGGTGAAAAATTAAACAAAGAAAAATGAGGTAACAAAGAATCCAATCTAAACATTCATTGATAACTATTTATCAGTACGCTTCTTTATTAAAGTATCACTTTTGGCCTAGTTACCGCCCGTCAGTCAAACAAAATCATTTGCAAAAAAAAGATAACTAGAAATGGAAAGAAAGTAAACACCTGCTTAAGAGATTGGTAAGTCAAACAAAGTAAACCGTTACTGAACCATATGGCCTTGGTAAGTCAAACAAAGTAAACCGTTACTGAATCATATGGCCTTTTTGTCTACTTAGGATTCGTCAGTGGTACTGAAGATCAAAATAATGGGAGATCAATATCTGAAGTGTTTCTCAATATGTAGAAATACAGCAAAGGGTGCCTAGAGAACCCTGTACAGACATACAAGTACTGGCTACCACAGATATGTAGCATGTTCTAGAAACACAGTGACGGTCAACCTCTGTAGTCCGTCTCTGTGCTTAGGTAAAATTTATAATTTGATGCAAAAAGCCAAAAAAGAACCCTATTGGTTTACTCATTCGTTCCTGGTTTATTTGCTTCGAAAATGTTCCACTTACCTTGTCTTTTGAGCTGAAGAATTGTACCTGTTGTTTATCTGTATACAATGTTCCACTAATTACCTTGTCTTATGAGCTGAAGAACTGTACCTGTTGTTTATCTGTACACAATGTTCCACTTACCTTGTCTTATGAGCTGAAGAACTGTACCTGTTATTTATCTGTATACAATTTTTCTCAAATTTCTATGTGCGTTGTATCAAAGATTACACGATATTTATGTTCAGCTTCTGTCAAAGTGGTGCAGTTGATGTTTGTTTTGTGAGAGGCTCCAAATGTACTTAATGTGGTTGAATAATGGAAACATCGTTTTTGCACTTTTTTCAACAACTAACACTGGTCCGATACTTTCAGATTGACGACAAGGTATTCTCTTTATTCTGTTGTATGTTGTTGATCAGACATGAGAGGAATAAATAAGTCTTGACACTTGGACAGACAAGTAATATAAATACAATTATAGCGATTTTCTTTTGTCTGTTTTCAAATCTAGCCCTAATACGTCTTTATTCTAAAGGAATTTGATGAATTAAAATTTACCAACATGCATATTATAAGCCGGTGAGCATATCCTAAAATGTTGGTCCTCGACATGGCCAAACGTGTTGTTTATAATTTTGCTAGTGTAAAGAAAACCCTTGGTATTGTTCTTATTAAACTGACCAATCAGAGAACCATAGTGTTAAATAAAGTTGTAATTGACTTTGACGTCATATTCAAATTGTTCTGCATAAAACGTCTTTTACTTGGTATCCTGTCCATATATCAGTAACGTGCCAAGCCTTCTTCCAGATTCATTATTTTCCCGTTGGATTCTGTATAGAATTACTTGATTCCTGGTTAATTATTAGGACCCGGCCGCGTCATTCCATCGAGTTTGATGTCAATTCCTTTTAGAGAATTATCACGTGTATCTGCTGGTTACATTTATGATCGAGGTAAAACTCTCTTCGCTTAAAAGTTATTGTTGACGTCATGCCATGTGAATGAAATCAAGATAATCTAGAATCTAAGAAACGGATCAATTTTTATGTCCCCAGAATAAGCACTAGACCTAGCTGCATCCGAAAATTTATCGAAATGACACAAACGAGCGGAGCCACATCTTAAAGAATTAAAGTATCTTGGAATCGAAGGGGTAAAACTTCATTGGAAAGACTTTTGGCACCTCACTGTATAGAGCAGCGATCTAAACGAACGCGGCCATTTAATATAGGTGGAGGAATGTTTCGATAAATGGTCACACACAATATCTCCACTGCATTCGAAATTAGCGGTTTACAGCAGCATGGTGTGTGCGCGGGGGTGATGGCTATTACTTACCTTACACACAAGTCAGGTGTCCCTACTGTTGTCGAGAAGCTCCCGATTTTTTACTCTTATTCTTTTTCCTGTCTAGTGGTCACAACTTGAAGAATAAAAACGTACGACAGGGTTTGTGACTATTTTTTACGTTAGTATCATAGCTATTGTATACATGTCTGTTTTACCTCAGAGGTGAGATCATTTAATGATGCGGTGTGTTTGTGTTACAATAGTAGTCTGCGCTTTAAATGCTCATCTGGTTTGTCATTTATATATAACGCATGTAACTTATATTAATGTCTGAATAAAAACAGCAGCGTTCCAATGACAAATATGTTCTGATTTGTGTTCTAATATTATTAATCAGGTTTCAAAGCGACACTCCATCCTCTGATTTAACGTCATATGTATTATTATAACTAGCCGGCCTATTCGGAGAATAGGGTGGGGTGGGGTGGGGGGTTGGGCAATGTATAGCGTCGGCGTCCAACTTCGCTGAGGTTAAAAGCTTTTGGCCAAGTTTTTTTCCAGATAGTATTGGATCATCACACTCAATACGTATACACTGTTGTCTATTATAATGTTAAGGCATTTATATGGAGTGTAAGCAATGTGTTGAACCATAGTTTCACAGTTCAGGGGCAAGAATTGGTCAATTGTACTTGGTTAATGTTTTGGGGGCTTGAGGTTTAAGTTTTTGGGCAAGTTCTTTTGTGAAGTGTTGGATCACCACCATCAATAGGCTGTTGTCTATTATAAGGTTGAAGTATATATATAGAGAGAGAGACAGAGTGTTAGCAATGTGCTGAACCATATTTTCATATTTTAGGGGCCAAAAACAACTTAATTGGAATTCTTGGGGCTTGAGGTTGGATGGGACACCACCATCTATACCTGTTGACTATTTCACGTTGTCTGGTCAATTCTCCTTTTGAAATATACAATATGTTAAGTTACAGCAAAACCTTGTTACATTGATACCATTTGTTCAAAGAATATTGGCATTATAAAAGAAATTGGCAATACATTGAGGAAAACGTATAAAGGAATTCTTAAGAAAAACATAATTAAGGGACATGAACATAAATAGGTTCGGGATAAGCATACTTGCCAACTCTCCCTATTAAGGATGGAGACTCGATTTTAGGCCCTTAGCATTTTTAACCAGCGAAGATGCTAAACTACTCTTATTTTCAAAGATCTGATGATTTCATCTGAAAAGTGTACTTTATCTTTAGGTTGAACATGTTATCTCACCCATGGAAATTTCAAAAGGTTGACAACCATTGATAAGCGAGGTGGCAAATGAAATGACGGGCATTATATCAAGGTACTGTACATATCTACCTCACAACATGTATCACCAATAGGCGAGCTGTGCTGTTCTCCAACAGCTCTCGTTTGAATGCGTTGTTGCTGATTTGGTGTTAAGTGGTCGTGGGTTGCGGCACCGAAACCTGTAGACAAGCCTACACTTTGTTTTAAAACTTTACTAATTTACACGAAAGGCTGTACACAGGATACTAGAATAACAGAAAAATCCAATTAACTGTGTGCAAAACTCATACCGATTCTGCAAACATCCTCGGCCAGTGTCGGCACTTCCGCTGTGTTCGCTGTGTATATTGCACTTTTGTACAATGTGATTTCTGCATCTAAGATTTTGTACAATGTGATTTCTGCATCTAAGAAAGTGGTTAAGAGGTGAATTATATATAATTCGAGTGGTATTTCTATGTAAAGATCCCCTTTAAGCAGTAAAAATGCCATTTTTTGTCTCGCCGCCACGAAGTGGAAGCGAGTCTAAGGTGTTGCTTTTCCGGCGTCAACAATAAGTTTTTGCGTTTAAGTTAGATTCACTGAAAGTATAAGTGCTAGACCAACCGAACTTGGGCCATATATGAATGCATCTTAGGTGGTACATCTCAACACATGCATCAAATGCAGAATGCGGCCTGTCTTTCATGGTCTATTGACTTTGTCAGCATCTCTATCAACAGTAAGTTTTTTCCGTTTAAGTATGTTTCTCTGATATGGGCGAGACATATCAATCCGAATGGCTTGTTTCATGGAAAATTTACGTCGGGATTTTTGGTTTCGGTTCTATAGGGAAACAGGTGTTTGGCAATGTTAAAATCTCGTGATTACATGAACAATAACGTTCATATCAGGTTTGTGATGTCGTGACAGGAATAAATATACATGTATGTGAATTGGGATATATGATGAAATGGTTTTTACATCCCCCCCACCCCCCACCCCCGAGATCTATAACATACACTGTAGCAATGGATTGTGTGGTTACTAGTATATACCACTGCTCTAGCGATGTCCTTCAATAGTGTGTTTATGGCATATTTCGTTTGATGTAGATTGTTACAGGTCATTGTTTCTATCATATTTCAAAAGTTGGTAAAACTGCTCTATCAGTGTTAAGGTAAGCGTCCATTCTCTTCATCTCTTCAGATTGCTACTTATGGAAAGAAGATAGACAGCTTGTGATTGTGTACCGTAGACATACACGAACGAGAGACCATTTAATGGATATCAATTTTTGTGTAGAATATTGGGAAAAAGGAAAAGTATTAGGTCTGAAAAAAATAGAAGTAAGTGTTTTAATAGCTTGAAGTAATGTTTTAACTCATTTGTATTTTTACTTTATTGTTTTGACAATGAACTGAAAAGAAATTTTCTTATTAGAATAAGCCATGTTTTCAACACTTTGGGTGCTTCCTCGTTTTATGCTCATTTTATGCTGTTTTTGACGTCTTGAATGTTGACATATTAAATATTCGCCCTCCCCTCGTTTTAAATCTGCAACAAATATTCAACAATATCTTATATTACGGTACTTCTGTTGTGTTTTGTTTAAATAGCTTGGCTTACCCGGTAGGAAAGCTCTTCAGAGTGACTTTGTTGAGAGGTAATGTTTAAAACTCTTGTTAATTTAACTCGTATTAAGAGATCACCTGCAATAAGATGCCGCCATAAGGACTTGTTGGCGGTCGTCTCTGAATACAAATTTGACTGCACCTTTTTCGATTTTCTTTAGATCAATATCTTTTTGATGAAAACAATTAATAGCCGCTCTCATCTCGGTAACAACTATACTGAAATTAAGAATAAGATACATTTATTAAAGAGCGACAGAAATAAAAGCGCAAAATCTAAGAGTATTGTATAGTTCAATGTATTTTGTATATAACCTGCATCAGGTAAACGAACGTTCATTTCACATTGACTATGTAAGACGTGATTGAGGTTACAAACCAACGTTCCCTTGTAGAATCCTTATATCAATATTTTGAACTGAAAAGAATACTTGTTAAAAATGACTTTTCAAGGTAAAGGGTCACTATGCTTTTATTGGGGAACATATATGACACATAACTTCACATTCGTTATTTTATCAGATTATATTCAATTAAGATCTTCTTGTATCACGATGCTGTTGAACTGGATTAACAAAGTCTCTTTTGATGAAATGAATAATTAAAATCACAGGCATCAATTAAAATCTTTGTACCAGAATGAAATCGTTTACCATCAGGAACAAACCTTTTCTATAGGTATCAATCTTAATAACGTAATGATGGTTTTGTTATCCTTCTCAGCATATGACAAAATTCATTTCTTCCTAATCTGTATATAGCATATCAAAATCACATGTCTAAAATACTTTGTTATATTAACTATTCGTATACATATAATATAAGTTTACAGTTCCAGTATTTATTTTAGGCTGTGCACAATCTCAGTGTACAATCCCAATGTTTTGTAAACGGTGCAAAGTCTAAACGTTCCTGTAGGTGTTACATACAGTATTGGTGTTCCTGTAGGTGTTACATACAGTATTGGTGTTCCTGTAGGTGTTACATACAGTACTGGTGTTCATGAAGGTGTTACATACATTATTGGTGTTCATGTAGGTGTTACATACAGTATTGGTGTTTATGTAGGTGTTTCATACAGTATTGGTGTGCATGTAGGTGTTACATACAGTCTTAATGTTCATGTAGGTGTTACATACAGTACTGGTGTTTATGTAGGTGTTACATACAGTATTGGTGTTCATGTATGTGTTACATACAGTCTTAATGTTCATGTAGGTGTTACATACATTATTGGTGTTCATGTAGGTGTTACATACAGTCTTAATGTTCATGTAGGTGTTACATACAGTACTGGTGTTACAATCTTGAGTCCATTTAGGCGTTACATTGTCTCAAGGTTATTTTTAGATTAAAAAATATTTTTATTTTTTAATATATAGGTGACTTTTTACGCCAGTGTTACTTGAACTAGTTTCTTTTTATTTTGACGGTTCATACAGAGATGGCTGATTACAAACACGGATCAATGATGATATACATACATAGTTGTTTGTTTTCTCGCAATAGGGGTTTGCTTACATTTATATTTTGGTAGTGTGTATAAATGCTAGGTGTCTTAACAACCTCTGCTTACAAACCATTGTAGTTTCTTACACGTAAATGCTTAATTATATATGTGGGTTCTTGCTTACAACATGGGTGGTTGGTAACATACGTAAATACATAGGTTTCTTACGATATTTTATTTACACCTACGTGGATAAATTTAAACCGGGATCCTTACATACACAGCTGGTCACTCACATACATGAGTGGAATCTTGCACACACGGACAGATATATATATATATATGTGAATAATTGCATACACACGTGAGTAATTAAAACAGGTAGGGTTAAACATGAAAAGATACTCGCATACATTGGTGGATTCTTGCACACATGGACAGATATATACATATGTGAATAATTGCATACACACGTGAGTGATTAAACAGGTAGGGTTACACATGAAAAGATACTCGCATACATTGGTGGTTACTCAATACAGGGACAGTAATTTACACCAATGCTTACCGTAGCTACAATCATGAGTGGTTGTTCACACACATTGGTGGCTATTTACATACTCAGGTACAAAAAGGCGAGGTAACAGTTCACAGCACATTGATGAAGTTGAAGGCAAGGTAAGAATTGCTTGTGCATTTGCAATAAAGGCGACTAACAAATGCTGTACATTGGTAGCAATACAAATGAAGTAACAGTTGTTGCTTTGAAATACGTTGATTGTGCATCGTTGATACGAAAGGCGAGGTAAAAGATGATGGAACTGACGATGTTGAAGGCGAGAAACAACTGAAGATAAATTGATGACGTTGAAGGCTAAGTAATATATAACAATTGATGCCACACTAATGACACTGAAGGCGAGGTAAAAGTTGATGGTAAACTTATGTTGTTAAAGACAATAGCAGTTGATGTCATATTGATTGATAATTTTGAAGGCGAAGTCAAATTAATAGTAAGATGACGTTGAAGCCGAGGCAACAGTCAATGGTGCATTGTAGACGTTTTAAGAGATAACCGTTAATAGTAACAGTTGATGGTACACTACTGATGTTGAAGGTGAGGTAACAGTTGATGGTACACTACTGACGTTGGAGGCGAGGTAACAGTTGATACCACACTAATGACACTGGAGGTGGGGTAACAGTTGATGGTACACTACTGACGTTGAAGGCGAGGTAACAGTTGATGGTATACTACTGATGTTGAAGGTGAGGTAACAGTTGATGGTACACTACTGACGTTGAAGGTGAGGTAACAGTTAATGGTACATTAATGACGTTGAAGGCGAGGTAACAGTTGATGTTACACTACTGACGTTGAAGGCGAGGTAACAGTTGATGGTACACTACTGTTGTTGAAGGTGAGGTAACAGTTGATGGTACACTACTGACGTTGAAGGCGAGGTAACAGTTGATGGTACATTAATGACGTTGAAGGCGAGGTAACAGTTGATGTTACACTACTGACGTTGAAGGCGAGGTAACAGTTGATGGTACACTACTGACGTTGAAGGCGAGGTAACAGTTGCTGGTACACTACTGTTGTTGAAGGTGAGGTAACAATTGATGGTACACTACTGACGTTGAAGACGGGGTAACAGTTGATGTTACATTAATGACGTTGAAGGATAGGTAACCGTTGATGTTACACTACTGACATTGAAGACGAGGTAACAGTTGATGTTACATTAATGACGTTGAAGGAGAGGTAACCGTTGATGTTACACTACTGACGTTGAAGACGAGGTAACAGTTGATGTTACATTAATGACGTTGAAGGTGAGGTAACAGTTGACGGTACACTGATAATGTAACGCCGTTATTCCCACTCCCAGTACTCCGTGCGGTTCCGACATAGACAAATCGACAATATAATCCCTAACACCTGAAATCAAAACAAAATCAAATTAAAAAGAAATATTTGTGATATGCATACAACATCCAGTACTCAAGGGAACTAATATATCGCGGTACAATAAATTATATGATTACTCGGTTTGTAGTGTGTTTTGCAATGGATTTGCAAAAACCTTTGCATCATTAAAGAAACGTAAGATGCTGCTGCAGTTACAACTGGACTTATATAAATATTTGTGTACCAATTAATCAAAAGAAATTGAAATCCCTTATACGAACTGAATCAAGAACATTCCAATTAGTTTGCACCTTATTATTAGTTACCTTAAATCACTTACAATTTGCAAAATAAATAAACATTTATATTCACGTGAAACCAAACAAAAAAAAGAAACCATCGGGAATCGTAAATATCAATCCAGACGAAATTAAACATATAACATAAATATATATATCGCTGTTAATTCAGCTTATTTAAAACCTCGCAAATATGCTGTTGAAAAACAATCGCAAACAGCTTGTTACAAAAATTAAGTTGTTAAACGGAAACTGACATACCGCTAAAAATGCAACGCCCATTCCCACTCCTATAAGTATAGCACTGTTGGTATAAAGCATCTTCATGATCTTGTCGTAGCAGCCCTGTAATATAAACAAACTTCAGTACATACATTCAATGTTAGGACATTTGGTGTTTAACAGGAATAATAAGATTATGGCTAATTCTTGCAGATTTAGTCACGAGGTCTATCGGTATGATGTGCTTGTATAAGTACTGCAGTAACAACTACACGTCTCGAAAGCATCAACCAAAAAGAATTGTAGTTGTACCTGTGTATATACATAGATTTCAGTCGTATTCAAACTTTACCTTGATATAACATATTTGGTGAGTCACTCTTACATAAATATGAGTCTTTCATTAATGAGGACGTAGACGTTAACTGTTTTTTCAAAAATGACAAGTAAATTCGCAAACCACATTGGGTGGAAATTGTTATATAAATAAATGTAATAAAATCTGTACTGAGACACATATACATTTCCTGTACTGAGACACTTATACATTTCCTGTACTGAGACACTTATACATTTCCTGTACTGAGACACTTATACATTTCCTGTACTGAGACACTTA